>NC_052516.1:6611121-6738722 GCF_014356525.2 Nilaparvata lugens | reverse complement strand
GGCAGAAACCAGGGCGGACTCAACCTTGCTGACTGCACCACCACCAGCCGTAAGATAAGCAACACTTAAGGCAGGAGGAGTATGGAGCTAAGATCGGAGCCAAGTGATGCAAGAATTCACAGATCAATGGACCAGAGAATTGTTCTCGGGATTGATTTTCTCTTGAGAACTCGCTAACCTTTTCTTTTTCAGAAAACCATGGCGGACTCAAACCTTGCTGACTGCACCACCACCAGCCGTAAAGATAAGCAACACTTAAGGCAGGAGGAGTATGGAGCTAAGATCGGAGCCAAAGTGATGCAAGAATTCACAGATCAATGGACCAGAGAATTGTTCTCGGATTGATTTTCTCTTGAGAACTCGCTAACCTTTTCTTTTTCAGAAAACCATGGCGGACTCAAACCTTGCTGACTGCACCACCACCAGCCGTAAAGATAAGCAACACTTAAGGCAGGAGGAGTATGGAGCTAAGATCGGAGCCAAAGTGATGCAAGAATTCACAGATCAATGGACCAGAGATTGTTCTCGGGATTGATTTTCTCTTGAGAACTCGCTAACCTTTTCTTTTTCAGAAAACCATGGCGGACTCAACCTTGCTGACTGCACCACCACCAGCCGTAAAGATAAGCAACACTTAAGGCAGGAGGAGTATGGAGCTAAGATCGGAGCCAAGTGATGCAAGAATTCACAGATCAATGGACCAGAGAATTGTTCTCGGGATTGATTTTCTCTTGAGAACTCGCTAACCTTTTCTTTTTCAGAAAACCATGGCGGACTCAAACCTTGCTGACTGCACCACCACCAGCCGTAAAGATAAGCAACACTTAAGGCAGGAGGAGTATGGAGCTAAGATCGGAGCCAAAGTGATGCAAGAATTCACAGATCAATGGACCAGAGAATTGTTCTCGGGATTGATTTTCTCTTGAGAACTCGCTAACCTTTTCTTTTTCAGAAAACCATGGCGGATTCAAACCTTGCTGACTGCACCACCACCAGCCGTAAAGATAAGCAACACTTAAGGCAGGAGGAGTATGGAGCTAAGATCGAGCCAAAGTGATGCAAGAATTCACAGATCAATGGACCAGAGAATTGTTCTCGGGATTGATTTTCTCTTCAGAACTCGCTAACCTTTTCTTTTTCAGAAAACCATGGCGGATTCAAACCTTGCTGACTGCACCACCACCAGCCGTAAAGATAAGCACACTTAAGGCAGGAGGAGTATGGAGCTAAGATCGGAGCCAAAGTGATGCAAGAATTCACAGATCAATGGACCAGAGAATTGTTCTCGGGATTGATTTTCTCTTCAGAACTCGCTAACCTTTTCTTTTTCAGAAAACCATGGCGGATTCAAACCTTGCTGACTGCACCACCACCAGCCGTAAAGATAAGCAACACTTAAGGCAGGAGGAGTATGGAGCTAAGATCGGAGCCAAAGTGATGCAAGAATTCACAGATCAATGGACCAGAGAATTGTTCTCGGGATTGATTTTCTCTTGAGAACTCGCTAACCTTTTCTTTTTCAGAAAACCATGGCGGATTCAAACCTTGCTGACTGCACCACCACCAGCCGTAAAGATAAGCAACACTTAAGGCAGGAGGAGTATGGAGCTAAGATCGGAGCCAAAGTGATGCAAGAATTCACAGATCAATGGACCAGAGAATTGTTCTCGGGATTGATTTTCTCTTCAGAACTCGCTAACCTTTTCTTTTTCAGAAAACCATGGCGGATTCAAACCTTGCTGACTGCACCACCACCAGCCGTAAAGATAAGCAACACTTAAGGCAGGAGGAGTATGGAGCTAAGATCGGAGCCAAAGTGATGCAAGAATTCACAGATCAATGGACCAGAGAATTGTTCTCGGGATTGATTTTCTCTTGAGAACTCGCTAACCTTTTCTTTTTCAGAAAACCATGGCGGATTCAAACCTTGCTGACTGCACCACCACCAGCCGTAAAGATAAGCAACACTTAAGGCAGGAGGAGTATGGAGCTAAGATCGGAGCCAAAGTGATGCAAGAATTCACAGATCAATGGACCAGAGAATTGTTCTCGGGATTGATTTTCTCTTGAGAACTCGCTAACCTTTTCTTTTTCAGAAAACCATGGCAGATTCAAACCTTGCTGACTGCACCACCACCAGCCGTAAAGATAAGCAACACTTAAGGCAGGAGGAATATGGAGCTAAGATCGGAGCCAAGTGATGCAAGAATTCACAGATCAATGGACCAGAGAATTGTTCTCGGATTGATTTTCTCTTCAGAACTCGCTAACCTTTTCTTTTTCAGAAAACCATGGCGGACTCAAACCTTGCTGACTGCACCACCACCAGCCGTAAAGATAAGCAACACTTAAGGCAGGAGGAATATGGAGCTAAGATCGGAGCCAAGTGATGCAAGAATTCACAGATCAATGGACCAGAGAATTGTTCTCGGATTGATTTTCTCTTCAGAACTCGCTAACCTTTTCTTTTTCAGAAAACCATGGCAGATTCAAACCTTGCTGACTGCACCACCACCAGCCGTAAAGATAAGCAACACTTAAGGCAGGAGGAATATGGAGCTAAGATCGGAGCCAAGTGATGCAAGAATTCACAGATCAATGGACCAGAGAATTGTTCTCGGATTGATTTTCTCTTCAGAACTCGCTAACCTTTTCTTTTTCAGAAAACCATGGCGGACTCAACCTTGCTGACTGCACCACCACCAGCCGTAAAGATAAGCAACACTTAAGGCAGGAGGAATATGGAGCTAAGATCGGAGCCAAGTGATGCAAGAATTCACAGATCAATGGACCAGAGAATTGTTCTCGGATTGATTTTCTCTTGAGAACTCGCTAACCTTTTCTTTTTCAGAAAACCATGGCGGATTCAAACCTTGCTGACTGCACCACCACCAGCCGTAAAGATAAGCAACACTTAAGGCAGGAGGAGTATAGAGCTAAGATCGGAGCCAAAGTGATGCAAGAATTCACAGATCAATGGACCAGAGAATTGTTCTCGGGATTAGAAGAAACGGAAATCATAGACCAAGAGATATCTGAATCAACTGTCGATTGTCCCATTCCAATTTCCACAAGAGCAATAGGTCTCTCAATCCAGGACACCTTCAACAAAATATCTAAATCACCATCTGCAGCACGAAAAATCCAAGAAATCGACCCAAATTGGCCGTACCAAGTTTTGCTTGCACAGAACGAGCAGCAAATAAACAAAAATCAGCAGTCAACAGCACTACGAAGAAACGCACACATCCTAGAGAGTTAGGACCGGTAATTCTTGTTGAATACAATCAATATTAATTATTTTGTTACAAATTTTAAATTACATCATAAATCAAATTAGTTCAACCAACAATTAATCAATTCCATTACAATAGGAATGAAGAGTCCTATGCCAATTCTGTATGAATTGTGCCATACGTTTACATAGGAATGAAAAGAGTCCTATGCCAATTCTGTATGAATTGTGCCATACGTTTACATAGGAATGAGAAGAGGAAGGAAAAACAGACAACTACAAAGTTGGCACTAATCAAATGCGTTTCGAGTAGAGTTACATAGCAGCTTTTTTCAGGACAACAAAAATTTCTACTGTTATTTTTCTTGTAAAATTGGTGTTGCACCGTTGGAAGTTGGAAAAATAAATCGGTGGAGTGTAGGCAGTTCAAAGATCTACAAAGAATTGATTGAGACAGCAATCCGTTTCTCTTTTGAAAATCTACAGAGAAAATCTGTACTTTTTAGTCAGAAAGAACTCTCACAAAGGATACGGAGGGCAACGAGTAGAAAAATAAAATGTTAAAAGATTTTGTGCTCAAGTGCAACCGAGATCATTAATAATATTATGTAAATATTAAAAAAATGTTGACCAATTCAAATTCTGTGCTGAAGTTTACCCCAGATCATTAATATTATGTAAATATTTAAAAAAAATGTTGACCAATTCAAATTCTGTGCTCAAGTGCAACCGACCGAGATCATTAATAATATTATGTAAATATTCAAAAAATGTTGACCAATTCAAATTCTGTGCTGAAGTTTACCCCAGATCATTAATAATATCATGTAAATATTCAAAAAATATTGACCAATTCAAATTCTGTGCTGAAGTTTACTCCAGATCATTAATATTATGTAAATATTTAAAAAAATGTTGACCAATTCAAATTATGTGCTGAAGTTTACTCCAGATAATTAATAATATTATGTAAATATTAAAAAAAATGTTGACCAATTCAAATTCTGTGCTGAAGTTTACCCCAGATCATTATATTATGTAAATATTAAAAAAAAATGTTGACCAATTCAAATTCTGTGCTGAAGTTTACCCCAGATCATTAATATTATGTAAATATTCAAAAAATTTTGACCAATTCAAATTCTGTGCTGAAGTTTACCCCAGATCATTAATATTATGTAAATATTTAAAAAAGATGTTGACCAATTCAAATTATGTGCTGAAGTTTACCCCAGATCGTTAATAATATTATGTAAATATTCAAAAAATGTTGACCAATTCAAATTATGTGCTGAAGTTTACCCCAGATCGTTAATAATATTATGTAAATATTCAAAAAATGTTGACCAATTCAAATTCTGTGCTGAAGTTTACCCCAGATCATTAATAATATCATGTAAATATTCAAAAAATGTTGACCAATTCAAATTCTGTGCTGAAGTTTACTCCAGATCATTAATATTATGTAAATATTTAAAAAAATGATGACCAATTCAAATTATGTGCTGAAGTTTACTCCAGATAATTAATAATATTATGTAAATATTCAAAAAATGTTGACCAATTCAAATTCTGTGCTGAAGTTTACCCCAGATCATTGATATTATGTAAATATTTAAAAAAAATGTTGACCAATTCAAATTCTGTGCTGAAGTTTACCCCAGATCATTAATAATATCATGTAAATATTCAAAAAATGTTGACCAATTCAAATTATGTGCTGAAGTTTACCCCAGATCATTAATATTATGTAAATATTTAAAAAAATGATGACCAATTCAAATTATGTGCTGAAGTTTACCCCAGATCATTAATAATATCATGTAAATATGTAAGAAGCTGGTTGCTCTACATTCACGCTTCTTCTTTCTAATCATATGAACCATATGACTTGTTAATAATTTACTAATGTTGTTTATCAAACTAACAGCAGAGCTGATGAGAAAATCATTGAGTGTTCATATTTGTACAGTTTAAGATTTATTGAGATTTATATTATAATTGACATTAAAATCGATTTTCTAAAGTAAATGAAAATCTTTCGTCAATTATTCATTTTAAGTAATATGTGCGAAGTAAGATCATTATAAATATTCAAAAAATGTTGACCAATTCAAATTCTGTGCTGAAGTTTACTCCAGATCGTTAATAATATTATGTAAATATTCAAAAAATGTTGACCAATTCAAATTCTGTGCTGAAGTTTACTACAGATCATTAATAATATTATGTAAATATTCAAAAAATGTTGACCAATTCAAATTCTGTGCTGAACTTTACCCCAGATCATTAATAATATTTGGAATACTCATATATAGAATTGTGAACACAAATACAACACTCACATTGTGAATACAACACTCATACACCATTGTGAAATCAAATTTCAACCACTATACTACATTCAATGTTATGCTAACCAACACTATCCACTTTTAGTGGTCTCCTGATGAGATTGCATTCATAATCAGTTTCCAAATTCAGATAGAAACACTAGGCAAGTGAGTTTTGTTATCTATAGAAACAAGACAAAAAACGTTTCAATCGACTAATGTTGAATCCTAAATTTGAAAGCAAACATTAAATAAATGTGATCAGATACACGGTCAATCAGCCAAAAAACATTTCACTCAGCTAATGTTGAATCTATAATCAGTTTCCAAATAAAGATAGAAACACCAGGCAAGTGAATTTCGTTATCTGCAGAAGCTGTCTTGCGCTTGTTTCTTGTCTTAAGGTGCGTACAGATATATGTGCCGCGAACATGAGGAATTCACTTTTAATCAGCTGATTATATCTGTATTTTTACAGAAACGGTAAGATCCAGATATAAAAAGCTTGGCATCAGCTGATTAAAAGTGAATTGCTCATGTTCGCAGCGCGTAAATATGTACGCACCTCAAGAAACGTTTCACTTGACTAATGATGAAACCTAAATTTGAAAGCAAAAGTTAATCATGAATGTAACAATGATCGCATAAGCCTAGAAAGGAAATTTTAGTATGGTGAGATTAACATTTCAGACTATCAGCAGCATTGATGGCGTTCATAAGAAATACAGACAGTTTGCAGTATTAACCTCACCATACAACATTTTTCTGCAAAATATTTTCTGCTGTCATAAATTTGAAATATTGTATTCAATAATATAACTAGATAAATACCGGGCAGAATATTCATCGATAAAGCTGGAAGAGTGTTTCTCCATGTTGTTTCAATGCAGAGATGAATGCATAGGTCCCACGAAGGTCCTCGAAGTCTCAAGATGTCTGACGAAGTCCCAATAAGTCACACGAAGTCCCCAGACGGCTGACCAAGTCACACGAAGTCCCCAGATGGCTGACGAAGTCACACGAAGTCTCCAGATGGCTGACGAAGTTCCAATAAGTCACACGAAGTTCTCAGATGGCTGGCGAAGTCCCAAGATGGCTGACGAAGTTCAAAGATGGCTCACATGTCCATCAAATGTCACAGCTTCTTCTCAAATCGCTAGATGGTTCGGAGCCCACCTGAGCTACGCTGTACAGTACTCAAGTCGAATGTGAAGACCCCAGTAGTTTGTGATTTCACAATCTGCAAGAAAAATATAACATCAATAATTGATTTACATCTGGTTGGAACGCAATCAGTACAGTGCGTCTTATCGCTTTTAGTTCCCCCCTCTCTCTCCGCCTAACTCTGTCTATCTCTCCGAGGAGGAGGAGAAGGATGCTTTCTCCCTGCAGAGCTGAGTGAGACCTCCAGTCGTCGTTACAACCGCATCAAATAAGCAAATCCGCATTTTATGTATTTTCCTCGGTTCTCCGTATTTAGTCAGGAATTCTGTAAACATTGAAGTTAGTCTCACTAAAGTGAGGTACACGTTATAAAGGCAGTGGAGAAAGATAGGACGACAGCATTGCCAATTCCTGCCTTGCCACTGCCTCCTATAGTGGATAGCTGATTCCGGTATACCTGGAGAATTATCAGTTCAGTTCTGGTTTCAAAACGAGTCACCTGCTAGTAACCGATAAAATGTTTAATTAATTAATTTTTTATTCATTAATTTTCAATAAATTTATTTATTTACAATGCAAATGACACTAATGTAATAACATTGGCAGATAAAATAATAAGGCAGTCCTTGAGCTATTTTTCTTCCAAATTTATAAGTGACAAAGTCCAAGATAAGGTTAGAATTTCACGTGTACAATTTTTATAAAATTTTAGTCCAAAATTAACATTAAAACTATAAATTTTGAATTTAAATGGCTTTACTTTCTTAGTAATGTTTTCTCACCAGTTTTTTGAAATGAACTCGATTTGCTTAATGAATTCAAAATGATGAGACCTCGCTCTCGCAAAGAGTCTGACCTTGTTTTCCAAAACCAGTCTTGAAATTAAAAAAAAAAAAAAAAAAATTGGGAATATCTATTCATACTTACAGATGGAAATTACTGAGATATTGTTATTGTTTATGGTTTTGAAGGAACGGATTCAAGGATCCAAAGGTTCAAAGAACCCCACACGTCAACCGAAGCTTATTGTGTTCCCAAGTAGTATGTTAGTTAGGCAAACCAATACCTGTGTCCTTTCCCTATACTAACATCCCATTCATCACCAGGTTGCTTCCAGTGTGATATGCTTGGCAGTCTCTTCAGACTACTGAAATATTGCATTTATTCAAGTGCTAATAAATTTATACCTAATTATTATTCAACGAGAATCAAAATTAAATGCTGTAAATCACCCTGAAGACTTCTGCTACTGCAAATATTGACAACAGAGTAAACAGCTAGATGGAAATTCGATACTATTCAAAAATGATTTGTAATTTCCGGGCTCACAAATAATTTTTGAATAGTAGCTCTCATCAAATTTCCATCTAGCTGTTTACCCTGTTGTCAATATTTGCAGTAGCAGAAGTCTTCGGAGTGATTTACAGCACATAATTTGGATTTTCGTTTAATAATAATTATCTTCATACTTACATAATTATATTTCAGGTTTTCAAAGTTCTTCCATGTCCAGTTTTCTATCTTCTTCCTCATCCAGCCTCATCCATCTTCTCCTCTCCATCTTCTTTTTCGTCCTTTCTCTCAATTTCCTGAAGAAGAAAATCATAACTATAAGAATTGCCAACAAAAAGATAACATACAATGCTGGAACACACATGAGAGCCCGGTTACACAAAGTCTGTTCAAATTTAACAGGGATTAAACTTTGCGAGAGCCAATCAGACTTCTCTGATTGGTTCTCACAGTATTTAATCACCGTTAAAATTAAACAAGGATTAAACTCCAGAAGCAACAATCACAGAAGGTTTCTTTGAAAAGAAGAATTCTCCAACTGATTCTGGTGACATTTAATCACCGTTAAAATTAAACAAGGATTAAACTCCACAAGTGACAATCGTAGAAGACTTTTCTGATTGGTCCTCGCAGCATTTAATCACCGTTAAAATTTAACAGGGATTCAACTACACGAGAGACAATCAGAGAAGATTATTCAAAAACAATGCTTCTCGATTGGTTCTTATATTTAATCACCGTTAAAATTTAACTTACTTTTGTGCAACCGGGCCCAAGTATTGGACCAATACAATAACTTTCTACTGGATGGATAATATTTCAATAAATTAAAATGAATCTATCAGGTAGTAGAATGTATTCTATTCTCCTTAAATGATTTTCCATGACTAAATAAAGTAGCCTATACTCTTTGTATAGATCTACCAAGTATAAAATACTTAGTAATATATATTATTATGTTAAAATATGTCAAGTTCACTAGATTTTCATACTAGTAATTTAGTATTCAAGTATTTCAATATTTTCATACTATACTAGTATTTCAACAACTTGAAAATGTGACCGGTGTGGTCACGAAACCATAGTCGTGTACCGAATGAAACTGTGTAGAATTTGACAACATTTATGTGTGTTTTTATTTAATAAATTTTACTAGTATTCATACTCAGCTATCGTGACTAGATAAAAGTATTCTGGAATGTTGGTTTACTCTATTATACAAATCTACAAAAATATCCCCTTCTAGATGTATCTACATGAAAAGATTATCTGATAATGTAGGTATTTTATGTATAAGTCGACTAATTCTATAATTTATTCTATGCATTTCAACATCTAATCTTCTTTTATTTGCCAGAAGTTGATAACCAACTATTATTCAATAATTATTCCAATTGAATTTCTGCATCTTGTATTCATAAACTTTGTTCTTTATATACTGTTTTTTCAGTATTTCGTATTTTTTTGTTGTTGTAGGCTTTTGTCAAATATTTTAATTCAATAACTGACTATTTACTGAATATTTTCAATACCTATTTCGTATATTTTTTATGATGTAGCCTTTTGTCAAATATTTTAATTCAATAACTGACTATTTACTGAATATTTTCAATACCTATTTCGTATATTTTTTATGATGTAGCCTTTTGTCAAATATTTTAATTCAATAACTGACTATTGAATTGCAATATGAGGTACTAAGTTACTTATAATAGGTGAGATTAGTTGGTATTTGAAATTATCTTCACCATTCCACAAAATAGTAAAACTTATCTATCAATTTCTCAAGAATAAATCATTTGTATTCAATGCCTCTTACTATTAAGTCACTAAACCATGTATCTGTTAAATAAGAACCAATTCTCAAGTATTACACTAAGTATAAACTAAGCTTAGCCTACTTATACATACGGTAATACTAGTAACGTATTCCCTTTTGTTTTTTTTTATGAATTACCATCTCATTTCATTCTTCACATTTAAAAATTTATCTTCATACCTGTCAAATAAAATACTGTATAAATACGGAAATGAATACGTATTCCCTTTTGTTTTTTATAAATTACAATCTTTAATTTCATTCTTCACATTCCAAAATTTATCTTCCTACTTGTCAAATAAAATACTGTATTTCACAAATTTTATATTCAAGTAACATAGTGATGACAAGTATTCTTTTTATGTGTATTTTCTACACATTCATAGTTATCCTTTCCCATCATCTTACAATATACTTATGTATTTGAACAGCCTAAAATTTAAATATTTTAATTGAAAAACTTTCAATGTTTTGTATTTTTTATTTTCATTCTATGTGTATTTTCTACACATTTATAGTTATCCTTTCCCATCATCTTACAATACCGTATTCTTATTCCAAAAATTATGTATTTGAACAGTCTCAAATTTTAATATTTTCATTGAAACATTATTATTCAATATTTGATAGTATGGTATTTGATAGAATGATCCTGATTCATTTTTAATACGTGGCACTTTATTGTACTATCATGCACACTCTTATCAATATTTAGCAGTAATTTGAAATTGATTTTCATCATAGCTTAACTAATTTATATGACATAATACTGTGATTATAATACTTACAATATTTTTCTCGTCATTTTATTAGTAGAGTCAATTCACTTTCAATTTCTATGCAGTCTGGCATATCTTATCATCCTTTCAATCTTATGATCTGCATCTAGATTTTATACTGAAGAGATTATGCACTAAATAAAACTAGTATTTAATACAATAGCATTTCTTCTTTAAGAAATCTTTTCGATCTTATCAGCAGTATAACTGTATACTAATAATATTATTATATGTTCCTCACCTGATTAATTTTCACAAACAAATAATAACTATGTATATTTGTCTTCTTTTCTTTAGGGCCACTGTTGAATATAAATAACAATAGAAATGAAAATGGCATCATATAACCGAAACATGTGACCAAACAATTTTAAAAAGGGTACAATAGATTTCTATTTTTATTATTATTAAACGAAAATCCAAATTAAATGCTGTAATTCACCCTGAAGACTTCTGCTACTGCAAATATTGACAACAGGGTAAACAGCTTGATGGAAATTCGATGAGCGCTACTATTCAAAAAATTATTTGTCAGCCCCGGGAATTATTTATATTTTTAGTTCAATGTATAATTGTATTGTCAAGATTCCAAGCGGTTCAGCATACAACTTATAATAAATAACTGAATAATAAATTATTATTATTACTGAATACTGTTCTAATAATATACAGTAGTTTTTCACCTGATTTATTTCAGCCATATATTTTAAATAGTTTCAATATTATCAAGTGCTTTATCATGAAAAATCATAGATAATTTCATCCGCAAAGATTTTTCAATAGCCTTTTATTTCTATATGGTACTGTTTTACTATTCTTTTTTCAATATAATATATTCTTCAATTAAAATACTCTTTTTTGAACTCTTCAATTAGATACTTTTTCATATATTTCAATTTAATATTTAACTATAATTGATTATCATATTGTGTTACTCTGTCTATTAATTAATTGCATCAATATTGTATTACATCCTTTCACTGTAACGTGGCAGCAGAGTGGACATTATTGTCCAAGCTTCGCCACGTCAACACATAAAAAAGTCAATCTATACTTTCCATCTGAAACTGTTGATTAGATCCTTTTTTATATTATTCAATAACTCAACTACAATTAATTACCATCATAAATTAGATTTTATACTGTATATATTCTGAATGATTAAATAAATAAACAAATTAAATTATATAAATTAACAATAATATTGGGCGTTGCCAATAGTATTCAGAAATTTGTAAAAAATAGACTAATATCCTAAATTTATTTGTATATGGCGCATTGATAGTTTATTCAATAGAGTACTAGGATTTATTCCAAGACTAATTTATATTACTGTATAACAGACATCACCCTTACCTGATTCATCACATAAAATAAATACATCATTGTATTCTAACTAATTCACTCCGATCCAAAATCATTCATTCTTAAAGATTCATTTATAATATTGTATATAAATAATATATTCTCACCTGTTCCATTTCTAGTAGGACGGAATTTCTCCTCTAATCTAAAACTTTGCACTCTCTACTCAAAGTCAGGCTTACACGACAATTTTCAAATCATTATTCCTGGACCGAAAATAAGTGACGAAGCAGTGTGTGATTACATGACCTTAACTTTTGCACAACATTAAAATTTTATCGAAATTTTTGGAGAGAAATAGTACAGGCTCAGCCTAGTTTATCCTCCAATGTCATAATTGTATTTTAGTGTTTTATACGATGAATTGAATAAATTTCGTCATTAATTCAAACAAAGGAAATATCATTCAGATTTGGCCATAATTAGAATTACTTTTTGAATAATATTGGTGTAGAATATTTTAGACTGACAGTCACAGATCAAGCCGTATTTCGTTCAATTTCTAGTAAATTTGTTCTGTACTGATAAAGCACTTTTATATCTTTTAGTTTAAAAATTTCAGTATTAATTGTATGATAATTTTATAAATGTGAAGCGATTATGAAAAAACTGAGGCCCACAAGATATTTCAACCAATTACAGTAAAATTCTACGATATTTTTTGACAGATGTGGAGCAATCATGAAAACAAATACTGAGACCTACTAAAGTTTTCAACCTCTTGGCTCTTGGACTTAACAACACTGAGATCCTTTTGACTTTGAGACTAAAGCTAAAATGCAGCTGTACGTGATAAATGGAAAAGGGCATCTGGTTTATTCAACACATAAAAAAGATATTCACTTCATTGCTAACAAAAAATTTTGTTTTGAAAAAAACCCGATAAAAACCGGTTTCAACTGCACTTTCAACACTAGTGGATTCACGTACAACTGTCAGAATGCCTTACGACAAACATACCACACTCCCCAATCAACGAATACTAACACATTCCAGTATAACTCACTACACTGATCTTTCAGCCAGATGACACATGTGCTGTCTACAGTGTTGCCAAGCTTATCTTGTCGATTGTCAGACTCACTTTAATCTGTCAGCCTGCCTTACGTCCAGCATTTCACACTACCCATTAAACCATTACTGACACTTTCAAAGTGAAACCCACTAGACACCCCACGGCGTGACTTGTGCTGTCTACAGTGTTGCCAAACTTATCTTGTCGATTGTCAGACTCACTTTAATCTGTCAGCCTGCCTAACGATCAACATTCAACTAATACGGACACCCACTATAGTTGGCCAAACGAAAATGGGTCCTCAAGGTCAAAGCTTGCTCTTGACACCACCACCCGTCTCTACCAACACTGTTGCCACTTTGTACTAAGGGTGGCTAGTAAGAGAGAAAGTGAATGTGTGTGTGAGAGAGGGTGTGATAGTGAAGTATTGTTATTGTGAGGAGTATTGTTTGTCTTATCTGTTCAAAGTGTGATGGGAATCAAATGAGAATTCATGCAAATTGAAAAATGCAGAGTGAAGTGGGCACTACAAGAATATTGACTAAAATAAATAAAATTACATCACTCCACTTCCAATTGATTATTATAAAAGTCTTCAAGTAACCTTTATGAAGTACCTAATAGCTCAGTTTATAAATAGTTGCATTTATAAAGAAAAATCTGATCATCATTATAAAATTGGATTTCTTGATGTCATGACTCAAGAAAGAGTTATACATTATACATAACAATATTCTTTCCTTCATTTCATGATGTTGAAGAATATAGCGGATGATGGGAGGAGGTAACGGGGGATGTTTGTTCTAACTTCAAAGAATGACACAATAGAACTTTTGAACCTGACGTGCTCATAAGAATTTGTGACAGGTAGTGACAGAAAAGAGGAAGAGGGAAGGTATGAGAAGGAAAGGGCGATGTTCAGGGTGTAGAAATCATTGATATAGACAATAGGCGATGTAAGTGATGACGTAAGCCGTTGCTACGACGCCATTTTGGTTTCTAAACAAACCGTTGCTATGGAGAGAGAGCATGTTATTCAAATGGGACTAAAACATCACCTTACATTTACAAGTATATCAATGAAATAATAGATTCCTAAGAGTTGAGAATATTTTTTCATGTTCTACACACTCAAATCATCAACTCTCAGGATTTATTCAGATCAAATAATTTTTTTTGGGACAGCCAAAGCAGGAAGTCTCACGAAGTAGAGCTTAGTACCATGTCTGTAGTCTGCTATGGAAAACCTACATGTAGAGAAAGTTGACGTGCAAAATTTGAATTATTACCTAGAATTTCATTAGATTGTTATAAAGTTGTAATTTAAAAATTCCTATGAATATATTCTGTGTTTTGGTTTAACAAAATAACCTGGGTACTTAGGTACTTATAAGTTTGGTGTTGAGGTTTTCTGAAGTATATAATTGTTTTCAATTTACATGAAATAGTAAGATATTGAATGAACTCAACACAGTAAAAAGATTTAGATGCTGTGACCACTAATCATGTTGTAAACCCTCCTAAGTTCCTACATTCTAACTAAATGGTGATGATGTTTACAAGAATTTAAAAGGGGTAAGTAAACATGTAAAGTAAAGCAAATAATTAAGTATTTTATGTGCTACATTCACTGTAAACATATTGTATTTGAATTATTGTATTAATAATTTCACCAATGTAGTTATTCTAGATAAATTTGATAAATATTATTTTTATTAACAATAGCATAACCTAAAAATGTAGTACAGAAATTATAGAGGTGAGCTAGACCTTGGGATTTTCAGGAAATCTAAAAAAATTGTATGTAGCCTGCCTTTTCACTGTAATGTTTACAGTCAGGAACAAAGAAAATGTTTGTTTGCTTCAAACCATTTTCATTTTTGATCGAAATCAGACTGTATACATTTTCAAATAAACATTATTTTCCAATGTGAAACAGCAGACTGTAAAACTTCCAGCATATGATGTGAAAGTAAACTTATATATTTAAAACAAAATAATAATTAAAAATTTCAGGTAAGAATTCATGTGACACTTTAACTTTCTCTTCAACTAGGCTAACCATAGCAGCCTACATACATAGTACTATGCACTACTTCATGAGACTTTCTGCTTTGGCTGTCCCAAAAAAATTTATTCGATCTGAATAAATACTGGAAAATGATAATTTGAGTGTGTAGAACTTGAAAAAAATAGTCTCAACTCTTAGAAATCTATTATTTCAATGATATACTCGTAAATGTAAGGTGATGTTTTAGTCCCATTTGAATAACATGCTCTCTCTCCATAGCAACGGTTTGTTTAGAGACTAAAATGGCGTCTTAGCAACGGCTTACGTCACACTTACATCGCCCATAAGATTAAGAAGAGCGAAGTCCGCTATGATGCCACTGCGCTAGTGTAGCTACCAGAAATTTCGGGCAAGAAGTCGGGTATTTGTATTCGCTGTGTAGAAAAAGAGCCTTTTTCAAATGATAATATATTTTTATTGAAGCAATAAAAAATATTCAAAGTATGGTAGTTTCATGCAGTGCTTATGGATGTACGAATCTGCATGCGCCAGATAAAAATATTTCTTTTCATACATAAGTATTTTTATATTTTCATCGGTCATGTTTCATGCAGGCTAAGCCTAGTGCCAAATGATCGTTTCAAGGAATATTGTGCTTAGGTTGATTCATTATCATTATTTGCCAAGTAATAAAATATAAGCTTCGGTAATATTATATAAATATTTTATTTCCATAGATCCAATATAGGTATCCATATTCCATTCCATTAATTTGTCTTATATTGTAATATTTTGTCAACTATGAAAATATTGTATGCTAAATTTGTATTATAAAAAATATTATTTGCTAAAATTGTCTATAATTCTTCATCATTGCTATTGTTTTATTTTTCCCATTCTTATAATATGTAGTTATTTATTATCTTATATTAAATATAGGAGTATAGAGTATAGTTAGGTACCTATACTTGAGTTGCAAAACGAATGAGAAACAGTTTCACGAAATATTGTGATAATGGTTAATTTATTATTATTTGCCATCTAATAAAATATACGGTAATATTAGCGATCTATAATAAATGTTTTATTTTCCATATCCTAAATACATGGTAATAGGAAAATATTGTAAAAATGAGATTCATTTGCTAATAGAATGGATCAAAATCTGTAGTGAGGTAGGTTCACTAAATTAGATGTTTGGTCGAGTTAAAAATAATGTTCAATGAACAAATCATTGTATCATATGGTAATGGAAATGACGAAAAGTTGAAAAAAAATTATATTGAAATCCATCAAGTATGTCGAAAGATATAACGCAATGAAATTCCATGTTTTCCCATATAAGTCTGTCTGGGCGCCTGACTTCTTGCCCGATATTCAATGGCGACGAGAAATGAAGGAGGCATCATGCTTCCAAACGCTTGAAGGTATAGCTTAGTCATCTAACTATATATATATCAATGACTGACACTTTCAAAGTGAAACCCACTAGACACCCCACGGCGTGACTTGTGCTGTCTACAGTGTTGCCATATCAATGACTGACACTTTCAAAGTGAAACCCACTAGACACCCCACGGCGTGACTTGTGCTGTCTACAGTGTTGCCAAACTTATCTTGTCGATTGTCAGACTCACTTTAATCTGTCAGCCTGCCTAACGACCAGCATTTCACACTACCCATTCAACGAATACTGACACCCACTATAGTTGACCAAACGAAAATGGGTCCTCAAGGTCAAAGCTTGCTCTAGACACCACCACCCGTCTCTACCAACACTGTTGCCACTTTGTACTAAGGGTGGCTAGTAAGAGAGAAAGTAAATGTGTGTGTGAGAGAGGGTGTGATAGTGAAGTATTGTTATTGTGAGGAGTATTGTTTGTCTTATCTGTTCAAAGTGTGATGGGAATCAAATGAGAATTCATGCAAATTAAAAAATGCAGAGTGAAGTGGGCACTACAAGAATATTGACTAAAATAAATAAAATTACATCACTCCACTTCCAATTGATTATTATAAAAGTCTTCAAGTAACCTTTATGAAGTACCTAATAGCTCAGTTTATAAATAGTTGCATTTATAAAGAAAAATCTGATCATCATTATAAAATTGGATTTCTTGATGTCATGACTCAAGAAAGAGTTATACATTATACATAACAATATTCTTTCCTTCATTTCATGATGTTGAAGAATATAGCGGATGATGGGAGGAGGTAACGGGGGATGTTTGTTCTAACTTCAAAGAATGACACAATAGAACTTTTGAACCTGACGTGCTCAAAAGAATTTGTGACAGGTAGTGACAGAAAAGAGGAAGAGGGAAGGTATGAGAAGGAAAGAGCGGGAATGAAAGAGCGGGAAAGAAGGAATGTTCAGGGTGTAGAAATATAGTCAATGTATATAGACTGGTCGAGTTAGGGGTGGCAACCAGCAACCAGTGGCAACATTGCAGTGGCCTTGAGAAACCCAGTTTTCCCTTGTCAACTATAGACAGCAAATACCAAAACGTTCAGCCAAGGCGAGACTTGTGCTCTGTACAGTGTTGCCAAACTTATATTGTCGATTGTCAGATTCTCTTCAAATTGTCAGCCTGCCTTACGACCAGCATTTCACACTACCCATTTAACTAATACTGACACTATCAAAGTGAAACCCACTAGACAGCAAATACCAGAATTATTGTAGTGTTGCCAAACTTAAATATAAGAAGCGACATGAAACCACCATGATATAGTGATAACATCTAGACATTGTTTCGTCCTATTATAGATAATACATAATCAATAATACTCTGACCTCTGTACTCTGCTACTTTGTAACTAAAGCATGACTTCTGTGCGAAGTTTTCAAACACTTATACCAAATTTTTCCAATTTATAATATTGTAATTCAGTAAAAACTTCAACGCACTCAGTTCTTTTGATAACTGTATTCAACATTCATCAGCATTTCTCAACTTACTGATCTAGAATAAAATATATTTATATTCGAATTTGTTCCTTTAAAACTCTTCTATAATTCAGTTAATTAAAATTGTTTCAATTCCAGTAAGTGAAAAACTACAAGACTTCTATTTCGGACTATGTGTAACCTTATCTAAATTTGGGAGAGGAATAGCACAAGCTTACCTTACTCATCTAGAATAAAATATATTTATATTTGAATTTGTTCCTTTAAAACTCTTCTATAATTCAGTTAATTCAAATTAGAATTGTTTCAATCGATTCCAGTTAAGTGAACTACAAAACTGAACCTATTTCAGACTATGTGTAGCCTTATCTAAATTTGGGAGAGGAATAGCACAAGGTTACCTTACTCATCTAGAATAAAATATATTTATATTCGAATTTGTTCCTTTAAAAATCCTATAATTCAGTTAATTAAATAAAATTGTTCCAAACGATTCCAGTTAAGTGAACAACCACAAGACTTCAATTTCGGACTATGTGTAACCTTATCCAAATTTGGGAGAGGAATAGCACAAGGTTACCTTATTTTTTCTCTCCCTATCATTTCGATGATGTACTTATGAATCAATCCCATTTGAAAAACATCATCACAATCTAATAGAATGTATAAGGACGGAAAAGTCTATGTTTTTGTAACTGGCTTTATTCACTAAAAAGTGAAATAGTAAAATACTAAATAGAATTTTGTATTGTCATGAAATTCATTGAACACAGACGTCAAGTTTATGAAAAATAATTGGAATAATTCAAATTCCATCATTATATTCATTGATATTATTTCATATGCAATGTTTGCTGTAAGTGATAAATATTTTGTGTTGTAAAAATCTTAATAATTATTAGTTCAATTTTTTCGATCAGTGGTCAACTTTGAACTGCACCTCAATAATCTATACTATAATAAAGTAAAGAACTGCTTATACACGTAAGTGATAGGAAAATTATGTTTGACGCACCATCACGTCTAAACTACTCAACTGATCAACTTGAAATTTTACATAATAGATTCTTAATTAACCAATGATGGTTATAGGCCTATTTTAAATTCTTCAAAATTTCATTGAATCAAGTTTTTAGAATAGACCCTTGTTGAGCACGGGTTTCCTAGTCGTAAATGTTAATTAATGTCATCTTTTTTTTGAGTTCATCATAGATTGACAATGGTGTAATAACCGAAACCGGTCTTTCTAACTATCAATAAATCTGTGGTTTTCTGACAATTTCTTAGTCTTTTTCATTTAATATCAAATTAGACTAGAAGTTAGTTCAGACTTAGCATGAACTCTATCTAATATTTCTATGATTGGTATTTATTCTATTCTGTTCTACTAAATAATTCCAACATTCAACGGAAATAATAATTAGTAAAATAGTAATTGATAATCACCACATCTTGGAATTGAAAAACAAACCAAGAAATATGAGTTGCATTTTATTTCTCCACATGCCACATTGTCATTCATCAACTTCAAATTCTTTCTTTTCAACTAATTTTTAAATGACTTTATTCATCTGTAATCTTATAGTTTTATTCAATTTTTCTCATTGCTTTTTATTCTATTTGTTTTTCATTGTATCGCTTTGACCACACATAATATTATTGTAATTATTTATTGAATTTTCAAAAAACATTACCAAAACCAGTGTATTCTGAAAATAACTAGAAAGAATAGTGACTTTTGGAAAAACCTGCCTCAAACTTCTCTACAGAAAACTACCCATATTTCTAGTAATTCCTTCAAATCCAGAATAAAAC
The DNA here is from genome assembly GCF_014356525.2 of Nilaparvata lugens. Taxonomy (NCBI): domain Eukaryota; kingdom Metazoa; phylum Arthropoda; class Insecta; order Hemiptera; family Delphacidae; genus Nilaparvata; species Nilaparvata lugens. Next base: position 6,718,982 of record NC_052516.1, on the reverse strand, counting down.
TGAGTTTTATTTCAATTGCCACTCAAAAAACACGTTCATCTTTATCACTTTACCATTAAAATCTTTCTCATAACTTATTCTACCTAAAAAATTACCCTATACGTGCTCGGTTGTTTCACCATCAATAAATTCCAAACTCTTCAAAATTTCAACACAACTTTTATTAGGTTTCTTATAATAAAATCAATTGAGGTACAAAACATTTATTCGATAAGTGACATAAACAAGTACTCTATGCGAAATGATGGCAGAATTCTAGTGCTATTATGAAAAATTCAAAAAAGATCTGATGCTTCAACTTTAATGCAACCAGTATTTATATTATCAATAAGTCAACTATCATCATATTATTAAACTCTATCCATCTATAGTGAGTACTACAATATTATCGGTATAATAATATTAAACTGTAAGTTTCTTCACTAACATCTATCAACTAAAATATAGTTCTTTTTTTCAAAACCTGTGACAAAAATTATGGAATACCACACAATACCTTGAAAATTGAAGCTTATCTGTTAGGAAAATACAATATTTTGTTAACTCTCAGAGTTATCATGAAACATAACATAGTCTTTTAACTGTAAAATTGATAAACTAATGCCAAGTTAACATGCCAAGTCATGTTTTCAAACTATTTACAAAAATCTTATTATGAAAAAAAAACTTCATATGTCTACGATATATATAACATGATGATCTTGGGATACAAATAACGTATCCTAATATTATAGATAATTCTTTTTTTCATGAAGTAGATAATCAGCTTAGTGTATGTAGCATCTCAATATTTTGGAGACATTTTCATTGTAGATCTAAACCTTTTTCCACTAAAGTAAATCACCTGAAATATTGCAATTTTATTCAGTAAAGTGGCACAAAAGTAAATTCAATTTTCAGATTTGTTCATATAAATGCAGTCAAAGATAATGCGACAGACAAATAAAGGAAGAAAGACATACGATTAACTCAATTTTTCAGTTCATAAAATTTGTTAAACTCCTAGAATATAAATCTTCATTTACTCATTTTTCAGTTCTGAAATTTGTTAAGAAACTCCTAGAATATGAATCTTCACCAATAGATCTTCTATTAGTAAATAATAAGGAAGATTGGAAGTACCGAAAAGTTGAATCTATAGAAGATTCTAATAGTTATTTTTTATTTTAATCAATCATCAACCATTTTAGTACTTTTTTGCAATTAATTATAATAGTCTTTCTATTTTTTAACCAAACATCAAACATTTTCTTATTTTTTGCAATCAATTATAATAGTCATTCTTTTTTTTAACCAATCATCAACCATTTTTTTAGTCCTTTTTACAATCAATTATCAATAATTTTGAATTTGTAATTGAATCAAATCATTTACTTCGTTTGATGTAATCAGAAAAAACTCAATTCAATCAATATTTTCAATCACCAATAATAAAATTCTCAATTTCGACATATCACATTTATTCATGTATAGCACTCTTTCAACCTGTTATAGAAGCACTGCCACTGCCAACGCCTCATTAGTAACCAATTTCAATGTAATTTGAATACGTTTTTCCCCAATTAATGATAATTTAAAAAAATAATGTCTCAGAAATAATACCTTCAAATCATATCCTAATCTTCCTACCTATTCAATTTGTTAAGTAGTTTGGTCGTTTTCAATCATGTAAACTTTTAAAACTAGCATTTAAATAGATATAATTTCATCTTTTGTGATAAAACATAAGAAATATAATGCTAGTATAGAAATGGGTTTGCACCATTCATCATAAGAACCAAACATTAATTAGACCACTTTCAAATCAGATTTCAAAGATTCAAAACTTAAATATAACCAGACTGCAATTTCAAATTCAGATAGCATTTTTTTAAGCTACTCATCTTACTCAATGAAGACGATCTTTTTAATATACTCATTAACCTAGACTACCTAGCTGAGATGCTCTATAAATCTTTACCCACGCACAAACCTAAGAGCTTATGTGGGCATCACCCTCAGTTATATATATTATATTGTACTTGATAATAGTGAATTTACCATCGTATTGTTTTGTACCATCGTAATTTTTATCCTAAATCTTATAATCATTATTAGATCTAAATACTCTATTTGCTTCAGAGTATTTCATATGTCAATGCAAATACGTTTCAAGTTGCATTTTTATTGGCAGTAAATAGTACTAGGTACGTCTATATACCTTTTCTATGGAAATATATGAGTGTCTAAATTAGATATGGGAAACCAGACTTGCCTATGATCAGAACATTTATATACTGTGAAATTTCGCTTTTCCTCATCACTTTCTTTCAATATATAGCTTCAAACCTTTTCAAGTATAGTTCATTTCAACCTAACAATTCAGATTCAAGACTCAAAATCTATTTCTTAGCCATTTGTCATATCTTTTTCAATCATAACCTCTATGAATAATATACGTTTTAGTATAACTTCGTTTCGTTCACTGTGACATGTGCATACCATGTCTTCTTCTATCTAATATTAAATATTAGAAATGTTCTCAAACTTTTGTTCACACAACCTAAATTCTAATATACGATCAACCTTTTTGTGTTATTTCTCAGACATGTTACATCTATATTCAACTTACTTGATTCATTCTAAATTTATTATAATTTGATCAATTTCTTCTAAATTTGATCTATTGATAACTTTTTTATTCGTGGATAAAGGCTTCAAAAGTATGAGATTATCATAAGATTCTTATGTAGTTTACCTGAGATACCACCACTACCTATTCCTATCAACACTATAAATAACTATCTTAATTCTATTATCATCAATATTATTCTTAAGTTAATATTGTTAAGTGGCAAGGCTTAATTCCTTTTGCTGGTGATGCCAAATTACAGATGAAAATTATCTAATTATGATTTTGGTATTATTTATGCTTAATTTTTATTTTATACTTTTGATTATAAAATTATGTATTTTCTTTTATGTTTTGAATATGTATTTATTGTATGGCAAATTATTCACCAGTTCTGAATTTTTCAAACTTTTCATTCGTGGATAGAGGCTTCAAAAGTGTGAGATTATCATCAGATTCTTGTTTGCTTTACCTAAACATACCTATCCCGATCAATGCTAGAAGCTAATTAACTAATTATCTGAATTGAATCATCGATGATTAGCCAACTATTGCTACCTATTGCTGAATCTCTCAACACACTGACGCTTCGTATCATCATAATCACACTCTTCAACTAGTAGGCCTACACTAAACATAGGCCGCCTGCCTATTCTCATAATATACTAAAAAATATACGAAAAACAAAATGACGAAAAATACATATTATACACAATAAAACACCATGGTTTAAAACACAGAGTACCCAAGTGACATGCAGGAGCGCAAGTGACAAAATTATTGCAAAATTTAATAACAAATTAATTTTGTAAATTCCCAATTTAAATTGAGATACTAACAGAAGCAACCCAATAAACTATAGTGAGGTCCACGTTTTAATGACAGTGGAGAAAGGAGGGATAACATCATTGCCGATTCTCTTTTTTACCACAGCCTTCAATAAAGTGAACTGATACCTGTATATCTGATGTAAAATTAAGGGCCGGGATTTGGCTTGAGTTCTACACTTCAAACAGCTGGAGTCAGAAAATTGGCTTTCCGAAACGGGGCGTAGTCGCAGTCATTGTCAAAGTCACGTTTGAATTGAATTAAAAAAAAAACTAGAAAATTAAACACAAAATAAAATAAAGAGAAAATAGTGTAAAATTTCAGCTATTTTGAATTATTTAGAAATGTTTAATTTCGTCACGGAAAAACGTTTCCAATAATTATAGAAATGAGAAAATAAAAACTGTGACTACTGTTATGAAAACTGCGACTACGCCCCGTTTTGGAAAGCTAATTTTCTGACTCCAGCTGTTAAAGTCTAGAACTTAGCTAAATGCCGAGCTCGGAACCCGGCCCTAAGTGTTCATTCTTTTGCCAAGAGAATAATTTGTCAATAATTGAAATTGATCATTTTGTTGATTAATTATACTTCTACATTGTCAATAAACGATATGGTAGCGTTGCAGAGCTAGAAAAGGATAGGGCTATCTGCTTTGTCGAATGATAGACAAGGATGGCAACACCAATGTTGATCAAATAGTGCCATTATAACGTGGACCCCACTATAATAAACTAGAAGCTAAAAAAAGGTGTTTAAAAGAGAACAAGTACTCACCATCTACAGACGAGAGAGAGTGAGAAGCAATCAGCGAAATGATGGAATCGAGAGAGAGATAAACTGCGTCCACACAGTGAAAGATCCATATTTTCTCTCACTCATGTTTCATCCACCGATCACTGTTGCTTCCAAATCACAGCCTAGAACAATAAAACACAGAATCATTATTTAAGATATCAAACACAATCGTCATCTTTTAAAAATATTCAGGCCCGGTTGCACAAAAGCCGGTTAAATTTCAACCGTGATTAATTTCACAAGAGCCAATCAGAGAAGCCGTCTTTTCAATAAAGCCTTCTCTGATTGGTTCTTTTGGAATTAATCACGGTTAAAATTTAACTGGCTTTTGTACAACCGGCACTCAAAGTTCAACAACTAACGTCGACATCGTGAAAATTGAAATTTGAAGTTTTTATAAATGAAAAACAAACAATGATTCCTGTTAGTTCTCCCCCCCCCCAATTATTCCAATGTATCTTGAATCGATGAATAAATAAATAAATATTGTTGAAAACATTAGTACTTGAATATTCAATTGTTATACAGTCCATTCTTTGCTATCAGAGCTGTGTAGTCCAAAATAGATGAAAGGTCAGTAATATCCTAGAAAAAATATAGCACAAGAAGATATGCCATGGTATAGGGCGTTTATGTTCCAAATAATTTCACTGTTTCATCAGCTGATAGTCCTAGTAGTTGTTTGTGGTGAAGCTATGTGACGCTGGTAGTCTCTCATACTGTGCCGTTCTTACACTCTTACATCCCAACAACACACTGATAATAGACAGTAATCGGCTTGAAACTTGGAACATGAACTACCTATTCCATTGGATATCTTCTCATGCTATCTTTTCTCAACTCTATGGCATTACTTTGAAGAGTGTTATTATGACAATACAAAACCTCTAGTATTCTAGTAGATTTACTCTGTCAATGAATACGAAAAATAATTCAATTCAAATAAATTTTCCTATTTGTGTAGTTGAGAAGTTGATATTGTGGTAATTATTCATATTAAAAGAAAAAGACTAAGAAATTGTCAAAAAACGACAGATTTATTGTTAGTTATCAAGGCAAGTCTGTTGCTTAAGCCGCCATTTTGTGACACCGTTGAGTGGGAGGAGACTGTCTAGCTGGGCCAATGACAGGCGTTCATGCCCATGACCAATAGCAGTACTCGCCTACTAGTATAAATTCTGCTGCTCTTGTATTTAGTTTTAGTTTATCAGAGATTGACAACAGTGTAATAACCGGAACCGGCCTTTCTGAGTATCAATAAATAGTTTTTTTGACAATTTCTTAGGGCCGGTTTCCGAGCTCGGGATTTAGCTAAGTTCTAGACTTTAAACAGCTGGAGTCAGAAAATTGGTTTTCCATAACGAGGCGTAGTCGCAGTCGCAGTCATTGTCATAGTCACGTTTGAATTAAATTTTGAAAAACTAGAAAATTGAACACAAAATAAAATAAAGAGAAAAATAAAATAAAGAGAAAATAGTGTTAAAGTTTAAGCTATTTTGAATTATTTAGGAATGTCTAATTTCGTCAAGGAAAAATGTTTCCAATTATAGAAATGAGAAAATAAAAACTACTACTACTGTTATAAAAGCTGCGACTACGCTCCCGTTTTTGAAAGCCAATTTTCGGACTCCAGCTGTTGAAAGTCTAGGACTTGACTAAATCCTGAGCTCAGAAACCGGCCCTTAGTGCCGGTTGCACAAAAGCTGGTTAAATTTTAACCGTGATTAATTCCACGAGAACCAATCAGAGACGCCGTCTTATCAAAAAGGCCTTCTCTGATTGGTTCTCATGAAATTAATCATGGTTAAAATTTAACCGGCTTTTGTGCAACCGGGCCTTAGTCTTTTTCATTCAATATTCAGATAATTAGTTATTGGGATTGATAGGAATAGGTGTATTTAGGTAAACAGTAGTCGACAGTAATCGGCTTGAAACTTGGAACAAAAATGACCTAGACCATGAGAAATCTTCTTATGCTATCTTTTCTCTAAGGTAATATCAAAACAAATAATACAATGCATCTGTTAGCATAGTATACCTTTAAATAAATAAATAAATGGATTAGGCTAATGATTATTAAATGAAAAAGACTAAGAAATTGTCAAAAAGCCACAGATTTATTGCTACTTAGAAAGACCGGTTTCGGTTATTACACCATTGTCAATCTCTGATATACATTGTTCTTTTTCATTTAATATGAATAATTACCACAATATCAACTTCACAACTACACAAAAAGGATGAATGATTGGTTAGCATAGCATAGCTTACCTTCAATAGTACTGGTGTTGCGATGCCTTGCCATAGGTCTGATAGCCCCCTCCTGTGGCCTGTGCTTGTGCACCATAACCCCCTCCACCCCTGCCGTCATCGTAGCTGGTCGGCGCAGACGCATAGCTGTTCGAACTGTAGCCATACGCATCAGCTACAACAGACAAACAAACAAACACATTCAAATAACATTTCACAACATAACTACAACAGTAAAACAACAAGAAAATTATTTAGATGGAATTTGATGAGATATGAGCTTGTTCAAATGCTAATCTATACTATAATAAAGGAAAGAACTGACTTAGGCTAAGGCTAGGCGCACACCAGTTAGTCAATACAAGACATGATTAGACACGTTTAGTCACAATACTTCACATAACTGCTTGTGACGCAACTCACACTCATTAGTCATTGCAATTAGACATGTCTTCATAAGCAACTATGTGAAGTATTGTGACTAAACGTGTCTAATCATGTCTTGTCTTGACTAACCGGTGTACGCCCAGCCTAATAAACGTACAGGATAGGAAATTCATGTATGACGAATCATCACGTCTGTACTAGGTACTGGACTGATAAACTTGAAATTTTGCATATAGATTCTTTATTAACCGAGTATTGGTATAGGCCTATTTTAAATTATTCTTCAAGGCCTCATTACGTCAAGTTTTTAATTGGACCCTTGCATAGCACGGGTTACCTGCTAGTAAGAACTAATATCTTAGGGGCGAAATAAACATCCTATTCAATAATAAGTTCGTAAAGTCCTTCAACAGTTAAGTTCCTATTCTTTTTTACAATGAAGCACAGATCGGGAGAGAAAAACTAAGAATACCTTGTACTATTTCTCTCCCAAATTTAGGTAACATTAAAAGTACAAATGAGGTTATGTCTTCTAGATTCTACAAAATTTTCAGTCCAAAAATATTTATACAAACCATTCTTTTGAATTTAGATGTTCCAATCTATTAAAACCAATTATAGTAAGGTCCATAAGATAGTATTGTCTCTCAAAAATAGTTCGGAATAGGAGAGACTATAGTGAGGTCCACATTATAATGGCAGTGTTTGATTAGCAATAGTATTGCTATCATTGTCTATCATTCAACAAAGCAGATATCGCTATCTCTTTCTCGCTTTGCTCTGTTGTCGGATCGCCTTTTAATAATGTAGAATTAATAATAAATTAACAGTATATTTTATCTCGATTAGGAAAATTCATTATGAAATTATTAAAAAATATAATTTCTCGCTTGATAAAATATAATTGATTATTTTAAACGAGAATGAACAGTTAATATTACATCAATAAATCTGTGTCATCTACCGTCTATAGAAGGCATTGACAAGACTGAGGAACGTTGTTCCTCGTATCTTCCTCCACTACCATTATGAGGGTACGTTTATGTCGGAGCTGTGATAAACGATCCTAGCAACGATGAGAGAAGCGATGCTAGTAGGGAGTAGCGCTCAGCTTCTATCGACTGTTCATGCCGGCAGTCGTGCTTAAAGCTTGATTCGTGAGTTCATGTTTTGAAAAACCAATTTGTGTATGCTATGAGTGATTCTGATGAAGATTTCATTTTTGCATTGAATACAGTAAAGCATTACTTACTAGGTTGTAGAGAGCGTGAATATTATGCACATCCTATCAATTTGGAGAGGAATGTATTTGGGGAGTACCCGTATCATCATTTGTATAAAGATTTAAGACAGCATCAAAAAATTTTTTTGACTATATGAGAATGTAAATAGAAATTTCGACTACATTTTGACGAGAGTTTCGAATAATCTCCAAAAGGACTGGAATAATTATCACATAAGTCCTATCATGGCAGAGGAGCAATTAATGCTAACATTAAGGTAAGTCGGTTTATACAAAAAAAGTTATATTCTTTGATAAAATAGAAACAATTGAATTTATTCTTGAAATGCATACATCAAGGTCTATATTATGTTTAATTATTATCATTGACAATGAGATAGAATTTTGTAATTGAATAAGAAATAGTTTAATAAAGTAAAGAAAATGTCACTTGCTTACGAAACTCCACATATAAATCAACCCAAATCATGAAAAAATGTTGGTCCATGTTTGTACTTTGTAGTCTACAACTCGATACTAGCCTCGATACTAGCTTCGAAAATGGACCGAGCCATTATCGATGCTCTTATCGATGATCAGGGCCCAAGAACGATTTTCATCGCAGCTCCGACATAAACAGGCCTATTAGAAAGCACGTTGGTATTATCTACGCGTTGCTAGAATCGCAGCTCCGACATAAACGTACCCTAACGTGGAGTCGCACACTCACCCTGCTTGTAAGTGTTACAGCCCTGGTTCATTGAATCAACACTGTCCCCGCTACTAAATCAACTATACGCCTTTAAGCCTGTTGTTCCTTTCCCAATCATTCATAGTTGAGAATTATCTTGTATCTATCAATCTATAAATAGAATTAAAACTTTAGGGGCCGGTTTCCGAGCTCGGGATTTGGCTAAGCTCTAGACTTTAAACAGCTGGAATAGTTCTAGCATTTTTCTTTTATTTATGATTAATTTATTGACTGTAATTGATTATGTTGATTCTAATATGTATATTGACAAAGCAGAAATTCTCTACATACTGTCAATGTGATGTAAAGAATGTAATTGCTAATAAAGAATTTGAATTTGAATCTGGAGTCAGAAAATTGGCTTTCCGAAACGGGACGTAGTTGCAGTCACTGTCATAGTCACGTTTGAATCAAATTTCGAAAAACTAGAAAATTGAACAATAAAATAAAATAAAGAGAAAATAGTGTAGTTTCAGCTATTTTGAATTACTTAGGAATGTCCCGTTTCGTCAAGGAAAAAAGTTTCCAAAGAGAAATGAGAAAATAAAGATTTATTTTGCTGTTACTATTACTGCGTCTACGCCCCGTTTTGAAATAGTATATTTCGCACTTAGGGCCGAAAATGAGACTTTTCCGGCTCGAAATCGGTTTTCTAAGTCCGAGGCCGTAGGCCGAGGACTAGAAAAGATTGAGAGCCGGAAACACATTTTTGCCCGTGGTGCGAACGCTATTTTTCGCCACACAGAAAAATAAAACAATATATATTTATGAGAAGAATTGTTCATTAAGCACTTTTGGAAGCAAAACTGGAAGGCAAAAGCTCTAGCAAATCTGAGGTAATCTGAATATCAGGAAATTGTCCAAGTATTTTTATTTTTTATTCTGATTTGTCTGAATAATCTAAAAAATTATATTCAATTATGTTTTAATGTTGGAGGCTGAGTTTATACTTTTTTATTCTTTCAAATGACAATAAGATATTATTATAATGGTTTTGATTCTTGAATAATAAAATACAAATAATGAAAAGTTTTTTAATCAGCTGTTTTAGCACTCTTGAAAATTGGCTAATCTGAATGTCAACGTCAACAATGCTTGTTGTCGTCGACTGCGGAAGTTCTATCCCACTATGAAAATCGAATTTGAATAGTTTATAATATATCTTATCTGTATTTCATTCATCCAAATAAAATGATAGTATCTTATTGCAGAATACTTTATTCAATTCTAGAGGCATAAACTGATTCCGTTTCATAAACTATTTTGTAAACACGTTCACATCAAATCAGAATCAGCTGAGTTCCAGGTTATTTTACAGCCCTAGGGCCGTAAAAATTTTACCGGCCTAGTCAGAGAACAATCACTTTCAGCCTCCATATGACGCACGTAAACCAGCTCATTACATCCAAGTGGGGCGAAAAAGTCATTTTCTGACTCCAGCTGTTCAAAGTCTAGAACTTACCTACCAGCTGTTTAAAGTCTAGAACTTACCAAAATCCCGAGCTCGAAGACCGGCCCTATAAGTTCTCTCTTAGCCCCACTCACCGTTTGTAAGTGTAAAGGTGCGTACAGATATACGCGCCGCGAACATGAGCAATTCACTTTTAATCAGCTGATGCCAAGCTTTTTATATCATCTGTATCTTACCGTTTCTGTAGAAATATAGATATTGTCAGCAATCCACTTTTAATCAGCTGATGCCAAGCTTTTTATATCATCTGTATCTGTATCCGTTTCTGTAGAAATACAGATATAGTCAGCTGATTAAAAGTGAATTGCTCATGTTCGCGGCGCGTATATCTGTACGCACCTTCAAGTGTTACGTCTCTTGTACATAAAATAAAGACTGTATTCGTGAATCTAGCACACACTCACCCTGCTTGTAAGTGTTGTAGCCCTGGCCAGGGTCGGACGTCTGCACGGTGTAGCGGTTGTCCTGGTAACCGCTGGCGGTGTCGTAACCACCACTGGTGGTGTGCAGCTGCTGCTGGGGGGGCACTGGTTCGTAGCTGGTGGCCGAATAGCCGCCGCCGTAGTTGGTCTGCGAGTAGGTCTGGGCACCATAGCCACCCCCACCCTGGTTGCTATGGTAACCCTGCTGGTAGCCCGTGTCTTGTTGCGATGACCTGTTGTACATACAACAAACATACATTCAATCCCTCATTTCAACTCACTTCTAATTTTACTTTTTGTGTAGTTGAGAAGTTGATATTGTGGTAATTATTCATATTGAATGAAAAAGACTAAGAAATTGGGCCCGTTCTGTGTACATGGAATGTGGTAAATTGTCCGATTCACAATTTACCAAGTGTTCTGGCCAGAGAATTCGAATTGTAGCGCCAGAATGCCAGACTGTGGTTCTGCGAATAGCAGGCTTGTGTTTGCGCCGGCGCAAACCGTCCTGTTTGCTTGGCATTCTGGATGTTTTTTGTGAGTCGTCCTAGTTTTGTCTGTCTTGTCTCGTCAGCCCGTCTTGTTGCAAGACCAAATTTGTGTTTGTCATGTAATTTCGATCGGAAATTTCTTGTAAATTGTTTGAGTGTAGTGTGTGTGAATTATGAATATAACAGCATAAATAGTATTGAATTGAATTAATTTGAATCGGATTTGAATTTATAAAGAATCCAGTTTGAGCTTTGTTCAAAACACAGTGCATAGCCTGCAAGTTGAACGCGAAAAGACAGCCCGGAAGCAAGAACCTGTCTATTCCCAGATTTCGTCCCACCCTGAACCTGACCAAAACACCTAATAAAGGCTTCGAAGGGCAAGTAGTCAAGATTGGAATAAATTTGGTGAGTTTTTGCTCTTTTTTTATTGTTCATTAATGCAGAGTTTAACTGTACAAATAACCTGGCTCAAATTGAAGATTAAATTTTGCCCCTTGTTTGTATTTGATTATTTAAATAGTAAATCACAGTCCTCTGGTAGCTCTAGCCTGAGCTTTGTTCAGAACACAAAGTAAAAATTTCCATGTTCCATGGGAGGAATTTTGACATTCTGTTCCAGCTCCAACTTTCTGCCCCACAGTCGAAGTATGGTAAATTGTCCGTCCTGGTACAGTTCCAACAGGTTCCAACTATCTGAGCTCTCATTGGTCGATTATTGTAGTCTGCTTGCTTCTCTGCGCATGCGCTGATAATTTGTTTACCATTGCATAGCATAGAATACATAACCAACAATATGATGTTTGATAACCATTCATTAAATGAATTTTTCTCGATAGAAAGTTTGAGAGTAATGGAATAAAAGAAATTTACACTTTTCTAGACGGTAGGTTTGTAAAACAGCCTTTCTTCATTCACGCAGCTAGTAAACGAGACATTTTAGTGTAAATCAACTTTATATGTGCGCGCCAAAGCTTTTCAAAACGATTTTGAAATGGCGTTTCATGGGAGCATTTTGCACTAGTCACGTGATGGAACAATTTACGATTGGAACTGGAACAATTTACTGTACACAGAACGTACACATTGTCAAAAAAAAACACAGATTTATTGATACTCAGAAAGACCAGTTTCGGTTATTACACAATTGTCAATCTCTGATAAACTCAGTTTTCGGACTTTCTAAGTATCAATAAATCTGTGGTTTTTTGACAATTTCTTAGTCTTTTTCATTCAATATCACTTCTAATTCTTAAAATTTATGTAATCAGGGCTACTTACTTTTATACAGGAATTAAGATAATTAAATTTGTATCAGGTAAGTATTTTAATTTGAGTTTATAAATAAGCATTTCAAGTTGAATTCTGAATGCATTTAACTTCTGTTGAATTTTCTGAACCTTACTGTTTATTTACAAATGCAGATGTAAGAAGTATAGTAATGATCAAATATTGAAGGAACAAATCAACATCAAACTCTTAGTCCCGGTTGCACAAAACCCTGTTCAATTCTAATCATTATTAAATGCCAGAAGAAATCATCGGATAATACTTTCTATGAGAAGAAAGCTTCTCTAGTCATTTAATCACGATTAAAACTCAACATGCTTTTCTGCAACCGAGCGTTAAGAAATCTCTACTCATTCTAGATTATAGTTGATTAAATGAAGAAAATATTTCCAACAGATGAAATACAGCTCTGATTACCCGATTCCTTGTTCAATGAAAACTAATATAAAGTGCCGGTTAAATTTGAACCGTGATTAATTTCACGATAACCAATCGGAGAAGCCGTCTTTTCTAAAAGGCCTTCTCTGATTGGTTCAAATAAATCACGGTTAAAATTTAGCCAGCTCTTGTGCAACCGGCCCAAAGAATTGTAGCTCATTTTTCGTATTCATTTCTCAATCGCAAGAAATAAACATAGCTTAAAGTAGCATTAATTTTCCACAATAAACAAAAATACCATGAAAACCATTAATGTGGTAATATGGTTCAGGGTTGTGGTACCTAATATACATCAAAACAACTAGAGAAAAAGGTTAATCATCAATGAAGGTAATCGAATAGAATGACTTCTTAATTTGTTGACGTGGCGAAGTTTGGACAGTTATGTCCACTCTACTACTTGACCACGAATGGTAATGGTATTGAAGACATTCAACCAAATAATACTCTTAAATTAAAAAACTTTATGATATCATCACAATATAAAGGTGCGTACAGATATACCGCCGCGAACATGAGCAATTCACTTTTAATCAGCTGACTATATCTGTATTTTTACAGAAACGGTAAGATACAGATATAAAAAGCTTGGCATCAGCTGATTAGAAGGGAATTGCTTATGTTCGCGGCGCGTATATCTGTACGCACCTTTAGAAGCGAGGTCCACGTTATAATGGTGTATCAATTAACATTGATGTTGCTATCCTTGTCTATTATTCGCAGATACAACGCATGTCTATACAACGCAGATAGCGCTATCCCTTTCTAGTTCTGCAACGTTACCATATCGTTTTTAACAATGTAGAATTGACAAAATACTCCATTTCAATCGTGAAAATTTATCATTCAATCATTGAAAAGTATTTTTTCTTGACGAATAAAACATAGTATATAATTTCAATCATTAATGAACAGTTAATATTACATCAGCTATACCGGTATCAGCTATGTTCTAAAGAAGGCAGAGAACCGGCAACACCGATCTCCCATCTTTCTTCACAGCCATTATAACGTGAACATCACTATAGCGCTAATGACACAAACCAAAATCATAAACGAGCGCACATGATACAAACCAAAATCACAAACTAAGCAGAATCTGAAAAATCGATAAAACTATGAAACGATAAAATAATAAAGACGTTAACTACTAACCCATGATAGCTGATTTGTTGAGGGATGGAATAAGTTTCGGGAACAGGAGCAGCCTCATAAGGCGGGTATTGTCTGCACAAAAATTAAAACAAAATTTAAAATCAGAAAAAACTGAACGTAAAATGAATTAATTCAAGACTCATCAGCAGATCCACTTCAAACTGTCATCATAGATCAAATGGGAAGCTCTGATATTACTTATAAGGATTATGCATTAGCCTGTGTACAAACAGTTCAAAGTGGAGAATGAAGAAAAAAATATGAATGAAGAGTATTGTAATTTATGGATATTATTTGAAAGATAATGAAATTAAATAATGATCTTACTAATGAGTATTGATTTGTCACGATACTTCGTATGTTTCATCAATAATTTTAGTTATATATTCAACACATTACATGCCATACACTTTGCTCATTCCTCAAGAAACATAATATCATGAATAGTATTCAATGAAATATCTTTTTAAACCATTTCAGGAGAGGAAAATCAGTTAATGAATTCTACTAATTTATGAATATTGCATTTCCTGTTCCTTAGAAACGGTTTTGTATCACCGAACAGAATAGAGTGCATCATCTATATATATCTGGTTTTCATTAGTAGAGATAGTGGTTCCCTCGGCAAGTACCAACTATCTTGTGTACTCTCCCAATGGAAACGTTCGTGGTAGAGTACTAGTTTTTAGTAGAGTGGGATAGCACTCCACCACTTGCCTTCTCCCACCATCGCTTCGCTTCTCACTCTACTCTACCACTACTATGTTAATGAATACAGTCTCGAGCTAGTAGAGTAGAGTTCCGTATTGACATTTTAAGGTTGGTTCTGTTCACTAAAGTGCGAGATAAATTACTTTTAACAAGGCTCTTTCTCGAAGACGGAGAGGTCCGATGCTCTATCCTCCACTAATCACTCCCACTACCTAGCAGCATTCTCCTTCTTTTGTGTCTGAGTGAGAGAGCTTTGTAACGCGACGCGGCAACACTCCCCTCCATCTATTGCTGGCAATGTTACAAGTAGTGTACTGGTCAGCAGGTATATTGGTTTGTGTATGTCACAGAGATGTTTTCATCACAAGAACATGAAGAAAAATGACACGGCGCATCCAATTGTGCGCAGGATGTCCGTCTGTGTCCACGCTACAAACTGTGGAGGGAGAAATGGGTTTCTCCTCTTCATGTTAAAAGTAATTTATCTCGCACTTTAGACAACACACTTTACCTACTATTCTCAATTGTAGTGAAAACAGTTACTCGACCAAGTAAGTAGAGTAGAATTAGCTCGGTAGAGTTGGTATGCCAGGTACTCGACCACTATCTCTTCTAGTGAAAACCATACTTAACAGTGCTTCATTTTATTGTAGCTACAAAGAAAAATAGCTGAAAGTAGCTACAATATAAGTTGAAGAAAGAAAAAAAAACACACTCCAAGGCATGGTTCACACCGTACTGATTTTTCCCAGGCAATTTCTACCTGGCAATACGCACATACATGTGAAGCAAATGTAGGCGATAAAAAATCGGCACGATTTTCAGCGTCTCAGAACAGAAAAAATCAACTCGAGTCCTGCTTTCAGTGGGTCCTAGCGATAAATTGGGAAAAGAACAGTTTCTAGTTCCTACCCATAAACTTGAAGGAACCTGCTGTTCCTTTCCCAATCATTCATAATCAGTTAAGAACTGAGCTGTTCATCAACCAAAGAGTTATATTTCAGTCAAATTACATTAAAAAAATTCCTCGATAATTAATTGGCTGGGAAATATCGCGCTGGTTTGAACCCCGCCAATTCAATCCCATAATAATAATAATAATAAGAAATAATAATAATAGTTGGCCTCCACATCACCCCTTATAGCCAACCCGTTCCACCACATGGCGCCAAGTGACTAGTGAGTATATGCTTAGGCAATTTGCGTGCAATAGAACGGCACAAGTGGCCTTTATTTATTGCAACTGTCATAAAAAAAGTGTTATAATAAAATAATAATAATAATAATAATAATAATAATATCGAGTGACCTGGCCACAGAATACATACAGAATGGAAACTATCAATCAAACGCCTATCCAACCAATGCTTTGTACATGTCCCAACCAAGACACGTCACTTGACTGCGCCATCTTGTAAGAAATTAAAATCCTGGTCTTTTGATTGGCTCACGGCAGTGAACGAGACCGATTGATCCGGATCAGTAAAGTGATCCGAACCTCCATCTATACTATTACAATGCTGAACTTACGGATTTTTGTGACAGGATACTAGCCGAGTTTCCATTCTGTATGTATTCTGTGACCTGGCAGTCTCAGGTCAGAGTTTTCAGGTCGCAACTGATCAATTTCAGGGCCTCAGATTCAAATTTGATTTATAGAAACTCACAATATTTACAATCAGAATCAATAAGAAAAACAAAAAACACACAGATCAGTTAGATGAAAAATTGAAAGATATTATTAAAATAAATACTGGTATGTTTTATTAGGCTCAACTCACACTTACGCGACTCAAGTCGAGAAGAGACTCGACTCTAGTGGAGAGCATGTGTTTCCAAATGGTGACACTAAGACCAGTCGATTCAAGTCTCCGCGACGTCACTATTTGAAAACACATGCTCTCGAATATACTTCGTTCAAATTAACTTCGGACTTGGGATGGACATGCGCAGCAGAGAAGGCATACAGCGGCAGGGATACAACGGCTGCTATGTTACCGTTGTGTATCGGCCAGAGTTCTCTAATTTCCAGTGAGTTTTCAAGCGCTCATGTTAAACTTAGGAAGTTTCCTCTCTGCAATCACAGACTCGACTGACTCTATTCGACAAATTGCCAACTACGCTTCCACCTATGACTCAATCCATCACTGCAATTGGCTGATCTCCCTCCATTTCTCTACGCCGCAAATTCCTCCAAGTCTAAAGAAGATTTACACGAAGTATGGAGTCGAGTCTCTTCTCGACCTGAGTCGCGTAAGTGGTGTGAGTTGAGCCTAAGAAAGAAAGACCTCTGACATGGCCCAACGACTGCTTTTCAGGCAGCCGGGACCGACGGTGAACGTGTCCATCCGGAACAATTCCATAGCATCACATCAAATAATATAATTTTATATTTTAATATGAAATAAGTGAAAATGTAGACTACTTACGCCTGAGGAGGCTGAGAATGATGCTGATACCCGTTGCCGTTAGCCTGCTGCTGATGTCCGCCCCCCGCATCGTAGCGGCCCCTTTTCGGCGGGCCACCCCCACCATGGGCACCCATGGGCGCGCCCCGCTTCACAGGGGCGCCCTGATGTGGGGGCATGCCCCCTCCGCCACCGCCATAATGGCCGCCCTGGGGCTGCTGGTGATGGGGTACGCTCTGGGGTGGCTGGCCCCCGCCACGACCTCCTCTTCCGCCACCCATACCTCCTCCTACGCCGGGGGGCACACCTCCTCCACGCTCCATGCCTCCTCGACCTCTGCCTGTAAATAAATAAAGCCAGTTACACAAACATCGACTTTTCCCTCCTTATACAGTCTATTAGATTAAACAGATGATGTTTGTCAAGTGGGATTATTGATTCATTAGTACATCATCAAAAACATCGAGGCATTTGAAATGTGGTGCTATAGGAGGATGTGGAGAATACCATAGACAAGAAAAGTGACAAATAGGGATGTACTGTTAATGATCCGTGGTCTAGTGGATTGAGAGCTTGCGTAGCAGCATAGAGATCCCGGGTTCGAACCCTCTCACAACCAAAAGTTTTTTAACCAGATCACTCCCGTGTTATCGGATGGGCACGTTAAACTATCGGTCCCGGCTGAAGTATAACAGTAGTGAGGCCCATTGACGGCTCAAATGATATATTCAGGCGGTTGGACCTTCCCGCAAGGGACTCCCCACCAACAAAAGCCATACGAATTTACTTTTTTACTGTTAATGATGGCAAAGGAATGTGAAGTTGTTGCGACAATGAAGAGAAGAAAATTACAATATTTGGGCCATGTAATGAGGGGTGAAAAGTATGAGCTGTTGAGACTCATATTGCAAGCAAGGATCATGGGAAAGAGGAGTGTGGGAAAGAAGAAGGATATCCTGACTGCGTAATTCAAGAGAATGGTATGGCTGCAACTCAAGGGAACTATTCAAGGCTGCAATCAATAAAGTGAAAATTGCCGTGATGATTTCCAACCTCCGATAGGAGAAGGAACCAGAAGAAGAAGAAGTACATCATCAAAATGATAGGGAGAGAAAAAATTTGATAACCTTGTGCTATTCCTCTCCCAAATTTAGATGAGGTTACACTTAGTCCGAAATAGGTTAAGTCTTGTAGTTGTTCACAAAATTTTCATACCTCAATTATTTTTGCAAAGTAGATTTTTAAATTTAGATGCTCCAAAACCAAACAGGTTAAATATTTCACATTATTATCATCACTAAAATGGGAAATATTCACATATTAAAGAGATAATTTTGCAGAACCAAAAAAAAACAAACTTAATTGACCGAGCGAAGTGAGAGAAGTGAGGTCTAAGATTCAAGTCGACGGTTTGGCATTTCTCTTAATGTTTAAATGTTTATATGTTGCGCATTTACGGCGAAACGCGGTAATAGATTTTCATGAAATTTGACAGGTATGTTCCTTTTTTAATTGCGCGTCGACGTATATACAAGGTTTTTGAAAATTTGAATTTCAAGGATAATATAAAGGAAAAAGGAGCCTCCTTCATACGCCAATATTAGAGTAAAAATCAGACTATAGAATTATTCATCATAAATCAGCTGACAAGAGTGATTACACAGATGTGTGGAGAAGCCAGTCTATTGCTGTATTTCCATAAGGTCTATAGTTTCAATCCGGTACTTGTGGATGAGAATACTGCGTGAGGTCTACTGTTCACAGAACTACTAGTATTCTAAAAACACAGCTGAGAGTTTATATGATGAATCAAATCAAGATTGAAACTTATCATTTTATAAAGTTGTGTTATAGAAATAAAAGTAAACGCAACATTAGAACCTTTGGGAAAGTTTTTAATAACTTGAACGCTACAGTATTGAATTAGAATGAGTTTGTTTAGAGACTTAAATAAGTAAATTGTTATTCTGTCTATTTTTATGTTTTGACTTGGCCTGTATGTTCTTTTTTTGGCTCAATAAAATGAATTTGAATTCAGAAACATACAAGTTGAAAGATCGTTTTCTGAAAAACTTCTCACCTCTGAAACCACCTGCCCCTCTGCCATCTCCCCGCATCCCCGAGAAATCACCCCTTCCCCTCATTCCTGGTGCTCCTCGACCCCTGAAAACAAACAAAAATACCCCAAACTTAGAAAAATTAGTTTTCATAGTTTTATAGTCGATTTCATTAAGGTGACATTTTGCAAGCTTATTCCACATTGCAGGACTATTTAGTCTATGTGCCGGTTGCACAAAAGCCGGTTAAAACCGTGATTAATTCGATTAAAAGCGAAACGTGATTATTCCGCTTTTAATCGTGATTAAAAGCCGGTTTTAATCGTGATTAAAAGCCGGTTTAATCGTGATTAATTCCTCCATTCCACGAGAAACAATCAGAGAAGCCGTCTTATCAAAAAGACCTTCTCTGATTGGTTCTCGTGGAATTAATCACGGTTAAAATTTAACCGGCTTTTGTACAACCGGGCCTATGTATACTGAGGTCACGATATTAAGTCAGCACCTGATTAATATAATCATATTGGGAAGAATTTCGCAGATTGATTACTAATAAAACAATAGTGAAGAATTGTAGCTCATTTTTCGTATTCATTTCTCAACAGTAAGAAATAAACATAGCTTAAAGTAGCATTAATTTTCCACAATAAACAAAAATACCATGAATACCATTTATTTGGTACTATGGTTCAGGGTTGTGGTGACAAGTCTAGACATAGACCCGGTTGCACAATGGCCGGTTAAATTTCAACCGTTGTTAATTTCATGAGAACCAATCAGAAAAGGAATTTTTGATAAGACGGCTTCTTTGATTGGTTCTCGTGGAATTAATCACAATTAAAACTTGAGCTTTTGTGCAACTGGGCCTTAGATCAAAAACACAAGGAGATATTGAGGAAATTCAAACCAAATTAAACTCTGAAGTGGAAAGCCCCAGAGTTATGAATTAGATTGGAATATGAATGATAGACAAAATTTAGAAAAAAAGGGAGATTTTATATAAAAAACGCAATTATTATAATCAACTGTTTCAGGTAATGAAAACCAAATGAGGAGTTGTAGCTAATTTTTCGTATTCATTTCTCAGCAATAAGAAATAAACATAGCTTAAATTAGCATTAATTTTCCACAAAAACAAAAATACCAAAAGTTCCATTTATTTGGTACTATGGTTCAGGGTTGTGGTAGCAAATATAGGTATAGAAAACCTTCAGAAAAAACTACAACACAAAGGAATATTTACAAAAAAACAATCAAACTCCAAGGCCCGGTTAAATTTTAACCGTGATTAATTCCACGTGAACCAATCAGAGAAGCCATCTTTTCTGAAAGGACTTCGCTGATTGGATCTCGTGGAATTTAATCACGGTTAAAATTTAACCGGCTTTTGTACAACCGGCACTAAGAATCCCTTCAACTTAGGCCTTCCTCTAGATTGTATGATATAAATAAAATGTAGACATACAATAAAATACATTGTATATAAAATGTATAAAATATTGAAGATATAAAATACAAATCTCATTAAAATCAAATCACTTATGTAATATAAGCTTTATTAAATATTGTAGCTAATTTTTCGTATTCATTTCTCAACAGAAGGAAATAAACATAGCTTAAATTAGCATTGATTTTCCACAATAAACAAACATACCATGAATACCATTTATATGGTACTATGGTTCAGGGTTGTGGTAGCAAATATAGGTATAAAAAAACTTCAGAAAAAACTACAACACAAAGGAATATTTACAAAAAAACAATCAAACTCCAAGGCCCGGTTAAATTTTAACCGTGATTAATTCAATTGCATGAGAACCAATCCGAGAAGCCTTCTCTTTAAAATAGCATTCTCTGATTGATTCTCATAGATTAAATCATGATTAAAAATTAACAAGCAACCGGGAACAAGTAGGCCTATTTAAAAGTGACTATTGAAATCTCTCTTGAGACACATGTTCCTAAATTTGAGGGGCAGATGAGAGATGTTACAACTCACCTCATTGGTCCATTGAAACCTCCCCTCTGCACTCCGTCACCTCCCCCATTGAAGCCTCCCCTCTGGCCGTCTCCCATCATGCCTCCGCCTCTAGGGGGCATGCCCCCTCTGCCACGGGGGCCTCCACGCCCTCCCCGCATACCCATACCTCCGCGCATCATACCACCTCCCATACCTCCACGAGGTGGTCCGCCCCTGGAAAAATAAACAAGATAATTACAATTCAAAATAAAAGGGGGAAAAATGAACAAGATAGCTTAATTATTATTTAACGAAAACCAAACCGACAATCTCTGGATAGCAGCTCTCATTTTATACGAAGCCATAGCGGCCAACCAGTTTACAAATGGAATTAAATAGAGAATGCATTTATTCAAATGCTAATTAATATATAATTATTATTTAACGAAAATGCTGTAAATAAATGCATTCTCTATTTAATTCCATCTGTAAACTGGTTAGCCGCTATGGCTTCGTATAAAATGAGAGCTGCTATCCAGAGATTGTCGGTTTGGTGTAAGGGTAGGCATTCCTGACTGGCAATTGGGAGGTGCCGGGTTCGATTTCCGGGCTGGCGGATAGTTTTTGGATAATAGTTCTCATCGAATTTCCATCTAGCTGTTAACCCTGTTGTCAATGTCTGCAGTAGCAGAAGTCTTCGGGGTGATTTACAGCATTTATTTAGGATTTTCGTTAAAATAGAAATAATATAGCCTATTAATATTAGCATTTGAATAAATGTATTCTCTATTCAATTCCATCTGTAAACTGGTTGGCCGCTATGGTTTCGTATAAAATGAGAGCAGCTATCCAGAGATTGTCGGTTTGGTGTAAGGGTAGGCATTCCTGACTGGCAATTGGGAGGTGCCGGGTTCGATTTCCGGGCTGGCGGATAGTTTTTGGATAATAGTTCTCATCGAATTTCCATCTAGCTGTTAACCCTGTTGTCAATGTCTGCAGTAGCAGAAGTCTTCGGGGTGATTTACAGCATTTATTTAGGATTTTCGTTAAAATAGAAATAATATAGCCTATTAATATTAGCATTTGAATAAATGTATTCTCTATTCAATTCCATCTGTAAACTGGTTGGCCGCTATGGTTTCGTATAAAATGAGAGCAGCTATCCAGAGATTGTCGGTTTGGTGTAAGGGTAGGCATTCCTGACTGGCAATTGGGAGGTGCCGGGTTCGATTTCCGGGCTGGCGGATAGTTTTTGGATAATAGTTCTCATCGAATTTCCATCTAGCTGTTAACCCTGTTGTCAATGTCTGCAGTAGCAGAAGTCTTCGGGGTGATTTACAGCATTTATTTAGGATTTTCGTTAAAATAGAAATAATATAGCCTATTAATATTAGCATTTGAATAAATGTATTCTCTATTCAATTCCATCTGTAAACTGGTTGGCCGCTATGGTTTCGTATAAAATGAGAGCAGCTATCCAGAGATTGTCGGTTTGGTGTAAGGGTAGGCATTCCTGACTGGCAATTGGGAGGTGCCGGGTTCGATTTCCGGGCTGGCGGATAGTTTTTGGATAATAGTTCTCATCGAATTTCCATCTAGCTGTTAACCCTGTTGTCAATGTCTGCAGTAGCAGAAGTCTTCGGGGTGATTTACAGCATTTATTTAGGATTTTCGTTAAAATAGAAATAATATAGCCTATTAATATTAGCATTTGAATAAATGTATTCTCTATTCAATTCCATCTGTAAACTGGTTGGCCGCTATGGTTTCGTATAAAATGAGAGCAGCTATCCAGAGATTGTCGGTTTGGTGTAAGGGTAGGCATTCCTGACTGGCAATTGGGAGGTGCCGGGTTCGATTTCCGGGCTGGCGGATAGTTTTTGGATAATAGTTCTCATCGAATTTCCATCTAGCTGTTAACCCTGTTGTCAATGTCTGCAGTAGCAGAAGTCTTCGGGGTGATTTACAGCATTTATTTAGGATTTTCGTTAAAATAGAAATAATATAGCCTATTAATATTAGCATTTGAATAAATGTATTCTCTATTCAATTCCATCTGTAAACTGGTTGGCCGCTATGGTTTCGTATAAAATGAGAGCAGCTATCCAGAGATTGTCGGTTTGGTGTAAGGGTAGGCATTCCTGACTGGCAATTGGGAGGTGCCGGGTTCGATTTCCGGGCTGGCGGATAGTTTTTGGATAATAGTTCTCATCGAATTTCCATCTAGCTGTTAACCCTGTTGTCAATGTCTGCAGTAGCAGAAGTCTTCGGGGTGATTTACAGCATTTATTTAGGATTTTCGTTAAAATAGAAATAATATAGCCTATTAATATTAGCATTTGAATAAATGTATTCTCTATTCAATTCCATCTGTAAACTGGTTGGCCGCTATGGTTTCGTATAAAATGAGAGCAGCTATCCAGAGATTGTCGGTTTGGTGTAAGGGTAGGCATTCCTGACTGGCAATTGGGAGGTGCCGGGTTCGATTTCCGGGCTGGCGGATAGTTTTTGGATAATAGTTCTCATCGAATTTCCATCTAGCTGTTAACCCTGTTGTCAATGTCTGCAGTAGCAGAAGTCTTCGGGGTGATTTACAGCATTTATTTAGGATTTTCGTTAAAATAGAAATAATATAGCCTATTAATATTAGCATTTGAATAAATGTATTCTCTATTCAATTCCATCTGTAAACTGGTTGGCCGCTATGGTTTCGTATAAAATGAGAGCAGCTATCCAGAGATTGTCGGTTTGGTGTAAGGGTAGGCATTCCTGACTGGCAATTGGGAGGTGCCGGGTTCGATTTCCGGGCTGGCGGATAGTTTTTGGATAATAGTTCTCATCGAATTTCCATCTAGCTGTTAGTTGAGCCTTACAAGTTCAAGGTTAATGATAATGAATACATTTTATTCAAACTATGAAAAAAGACAAAAGTTAATAAAGATCTCGTGAGATGTTTAAGACACTCGGTCACTCGCTCACTTGGGTCTTAACACTACATCTAACTCGTGCTTTAGAGAACCTCCCTCATTATAAAACTGTTGTATAAACTACTATAGAACTCTTCAATTTTTCTCTCCAATACGAATTGATCACTTTCAAATACTTGCAATTACGACACAGCAGTCTAATTTTTATGATTGAAAGCTATAAGCTTCTACTCTCGTATCTCATAGCTTAAAATCATACCAATTAGACTGTTATGTCAAAGTTTAAGTGCTGGTTGTGCAAAAGTCTGTTGAATTTTAACCGTGATTAATTCAATTGCATGAGAACCAATCCGAGAAGCCTTCTTTTTAAAATAGCATTCTCTGATTGATTCTCATAGATTAAATCATGATTAAAAATTAACAAGCAACCGGGAACAAGTAGGCCTATTTAAAAGTGACTATTGAAATCTCTCTTGAGACACATGTTCCTAAATTTGAGGGGCAGATGAGAGATGTTACAACTCACCTCATTGGTCCATTGAAACCTCCCCTCTGCACTCCGTCTCCTCCCCCATTGAAGCCTCCCCTCTGGCCGTCTCCCATCATGCCTCCGCCTCTAGGGGGCATGCCCCCTCTGCCACGGGGGCCTCCACGCCCTCCCCGCATACCCATACCTCCTCGCATCATACCACCTCCCATACCTCCACGAGGTGGTCCGCCCCTGGAAAAATAAACAAGATAATTACAATTCAAAATAAAAGGGGGAAAAAATGAACAAGATAGCTTAATTATTATTTAACGAAAACCAAACTGACAATCTCTGGATAGCAGCTCTCATTTTATACGAAGCCATAGCGGCCAACCAGTTTACAAATTGAATTAAATAGAGAATGCATTTATTCAAATGCTAATTAATATATAATTATTATTTAACGAAAATGCTGTAAATAAATGCATTCTCTATTTAATTCCATCTGTAAACTGGTTAGCCGCTATGGCTTCGTATAAAATGAGAGCTGCTATCCAGAGATTGTCGGTTTGGTGTAAGGGTAGGCATTCCTGACTGGCAATTGGGAGGTGCCGGGTTCGATTTCCGGGCTGGCGGACATCTAGCTGTTAACCCTGTTGTCAATGTCTGCAGTAGCAGAAGTCTTCGGGGTGATTTACAGCATTTATTTAGGATTTTCGTTAAATAATAATAGGTAGCCTATTAATTAGCATTTGAATAAATGCATTCTCTATTCAATTCCATCTGTAAAGATAGCTTAATATAGGCCTAGGCTACAGATAATCTATACTATAATAAAGGAAATAATGTAGGATATGAGATTTTTGCGATGGTAATTCTATTTTGACGTTTGATATAATATCATCATATTAAAGTAGTCATGTGATTAATTCAAAAAGCAACATCATTAATAAAATAAATAAAAAAGTTAGTTTTTAGGAGAAAAGCTCAATGAATAGATGTAAAATATTAATGTGTAGAATTAATAAAAGTTTTATTGATTTGTATCAGGATATTAAAGAATAATATGGTAATTATATGGTACAATGGTTCAGGGGTTGTTTGAACGTTACACGTTATTGATGAATATTTCATTAAACCCATGACAAAATACAAAATTTAATAATAGAGAACTCCTGAGATATTCAAGGCTACAGATAATCTATACTATAATCTAGTAATCTATACTATAATATGAAAAATAACTGTCTTATACACGTACGGGATTAGAGAATTATGTTTGACGCATCATCACGTCTGAACTACTGGACTGATTAACTTCAAATTTTGCATATAGCTTCTTAATTAACCGAGGATGGATATAGCCCTATTTTCAATACTTCAATATTTCATTACGTAAAGTTCTCAGTTTGTCAATTTTCGAATTATACCCTTGAGGAGCACGGGTTTCCTGCTTGTCTAATATAAAGAGAGATCCAGTCACTACATATTGGAATATGATCACATTGGATGCTAATATCATAGAGAAATAATAGCCTAAGTAGATAGCCCATGGAATAGTGACTATTGAAATCTCTCTTGAGACACATGTTCCTAAATTTGAGGGGCAGATGAGAGATGTTACAACTCACCTCATTGGTCCATTGAAACCTCCCCTCTGCACTCCGTCACCTCCCCCATTGAAGCCTCCCCTCTGGCCGTCTCCCATCATGCCTCCGCCTCTAGGGGGCATGCCCCCTCTGCCACGGGGGCCTCCACGCCCTCCCCGCATACCCATACCTCCTCGCATCATACCACCTCCCATACCTCCACGAGGTGGTCCGCCCCTGGAAAAATAAACAAGATAATTACAATTCAAAATAAAAGGGGGAAAAAATGAACAAGATAGCTTAATTATTATTTAACGAAAACCAAACTGACAATCTCTGGATAGCAGCTCTCATTTTATACGAAGCCATAGCGGCCAACCAGTTTACAAATGGAATTAAATAGAGAATGCATTTATTCAAATGCTAATTAATATATAATTATTATTTAACGAAAATGCTGTAAATAAATGCATTCTCTATTTAATTCCATCTGTAAACTGGTTAGCCGCTATGGCTTCGTATAAAATGAGAGCTGCTATCCAGAGATTGTCGGTTTGGTGTAAGGGTAGGCATTCCTGACTGGCAATTGGGAGGTGCCGGGTTCGATTTCCGGGCTGGCGGATAGTTTTTGGATAGTAGTTCTCATCGAATTTCCATCTAGCTGTTAACCCTGTTGTCAATGTCTGCAGTAGCAGAAGTCTTCGGGGTGATTTACAGCATTTATTTAGGATTTTCGTTAAAATAATAATAATATTATATTAATTAGCATTTGAATAAATGCATTCTCTATTCAATTCCATCTGTAAAGATAGCTTAATATAGGCCTAGGCTACAGATAATCTATACTATAATAAAGGAAATAATGTAGGATATGAGATTTTTGCGATGGTAATTCTATTTTGACGTTTGATATAATATCATCATATTAAAGTAGTCATGTGATTAATTCAAAAAGCAACATCATTAATAAAATAAATAAAAAAGTTAGTTTTTAGGAGAAAAGCTCAATGAATAGATGTAAAATATTAATGTGTAGAATTAATAAAAGTTTTATTGATTTGTATCAGGATATTAAAGAATAATATGGTAATTATATGGTACAATGGTTCAGGGGTTGTTTGAACGTTACACGTTATTGATGAATATTTCATGATAAATTTCATTAAACCCATGACAAAATACAAAATTTAATAATAGAGAACTCCTGAGATATTCAAGGCTACAGATAATCTATACTAATCTATACTATAATCTAGTAATCTATACTATAATATGAAAAATAACTGTCTTATACACGTACGGGATTAGAGAATTATGTTTGACGCATCATCACGTCTGAACTACTGGACTGATTAACTTCAAATTTTGCATATAGCTTCTTAATTAACCGAGGATGGATATAGCCCTATTTTCAATATTTCATTACGTAAAGTTCTCAGTTTGTCAATTTTCGAATTATACCCTTGAGGAGCACGGGTTTCCTGCTTGTCTAATATAAAGAGAGATCCAGTCACTACATATTGGAATATGATCACATTGGATGCTAATATCATAGAGAAATAATAGCCTAAGTAGATAGCCCATGGAATAGTGCGTTTATGTCGCAACTTTCACTGTTATCTCAAGCCGATTACTGTCGATTTTTACTGTTTTGACCGGGTAAGAGTGTATGAACGGCACAATATGAGAGACTACCAGCGTCAAAAAGCTTCACTGGGAAGAACTACGTGGACTATCATCGGCTTGAGATAACAGTAAAAGTTGCGACATAAACGCTCTATACCATGGGATATCTATTTATGCTATTGTTTCTCTATGCTAATATCTAGCCTATTTTCAATTCTTCAAGATTTTATTACGTCAAGTTTCTAATTAGACCCAAGAGGAGCAGGTGTTTCCTGCTAGTCTAATATAAAGAGAGATCCAGTCACCATACATTGGAAGCAAATATCAATTGATACAAGGTAGTGATTGATTTGTAGCTCATTATTCGTATTTATTCCTCAGGAAAAAGGAATAAACATAGCATAAACGAGCATATCAATTTCCCACACTTGAAAATAGACCTCGACTACCATTTAATGAGGAAGTTGGGTTCAGGGTTGTGGAAAAACACAATACATTAGGTTTAATAGATCCTAATAATAGTTAAATATGAATATTAAAATATGTATAAAATATTTTAATACATATAAAGAATTAAAAATAGGCCTATAACCATCAAATTTTTCAAATAAGTGCAATATTTCAAAAGTTTTTAATACATTGTGATACATTTTGTGATTCATTTCAAGTATAACATCAGCCTTCAAAATTTTTAAATCATTATTCCTGGATCGAAGAATCAAGTGACGAAGCAGTGTGTGATTACATAACCTTAACTCTTGGACAACATTAACATTTTATCAAAATTTTAGAAGAGAAATAAAACAGGCTCAGCCTAGTTTCTCCTCCAATGTCATAATTGTATTATTATTATAGGTTTTATACAATAAAATGAATGAAATATAAAATAAATATCAATTTTAGAAGGCCAATAATATTCTATGTCGTAATCCTTATAAAGCATGACGACTCCTGCAGCCCCAGGACTGCTGGGAAGACGGATAAAGTAAAAAAGTAAATTCGTATGGCTTTTGTTGTGGGGAGTCCCTTGCGGGAAGGTCCCACCGCCTGAATATAAAATTTAAGCCATCAATGGGCCTTACGACTGTCATACTTCAGCCGAGACCGACGGATAAAGTAATGTAGGAGAAAGTTGAAAATCAAGGCCAGGTTTCTTGGACCGATCATGTCAAGTAATTAAAACCAGAACTAAAGCTTATCACCAATATCAATAGGCCTATTATACGAGTAATTTATTTTTGAAAATTTGAACATACCTGCCACCTCTATCTCCCATGCCCATTCCACCACCTCTCATTCCTCGCCCTCTGCCCATAGGGGCTCCGCGCCCCCTCATAAACCCGCCCCTGGGGTGTCCACCGGGGGGCATTCCTGGAGGTCCGTCCATGTCAGAAATTTGTCACTAGTAACTGGAAAAAAATTGAAAAATCTGAATACGGTACTCATGATATTGATAAAAGTTGACATTATTAGGCTATTCTGCTACAGATAAACCTTAATTTTTGCTGATCTTGGAAATTTAAATCATAGAGAATAGATAGCAAGTGAAGATATAACTTTGTATAGGTCGTTTATGTTCCAAATTTCAGTTAACTCAAGCCGATAGTCCTAGTAGTTATTTTTTGTGAAGCTATGTGACTCTGGTAGTCTTTGATACAGAGCCGTTATTACACTCTTACCCAGCCAAAACAGTGATAATAGACGGTAGTCGACAGTAATCGGTTTGAGTAAACCGGCTTGGAATTTGGAACATGAACGACTCATACCATGAGAATGCTCTTATGCTAGCACTTCTCTATGTTCAAGTTCAATGCTAAATCATCAATGTTATTGTTTTCATTTTTATTATGCAATTGAGCTACAGTAGGCTGAAAGGTCAAGTAGAAACAGCCAGGCGTACTTTGTGTTTACAGACTAAATTACAAGGCAAAAAGAAACAAACAAATTTGCTTGTCAAACGTGGGATATTTCTAGCGTGAATGCTAGTTATTCAACAAGATTATAGTCTATTATAACGAGTAAATACAGTTCAGGAGAAATCTAAACTACAACACACCTTACCTTACCGCTAGAAAACAATCTACTGATTAACAATACAGTTGAATCTCAACCAATAAACATGTTTCTAATAGTTCAAAATACAGATTTATGAATATAAAATTGATTACTGACTAGAAATGTTAGTATGAAACATAAATACTTACAATAAAATATAAATTATTTGGTTTCTACTTTCAGACGCTTGTAAAATGGCGAAAGAGGAAGATGCAAGAGAAAGAACAGAGACTGACGTCGTGGCAAAAAGGAAAACGGTCACCGGATGCAGTGATGCAGCATCACCAATTGAACAAAGAAAAATAAGAGAACACGACGGGAAGATCCCATACTGAATCCAAAGCTTTGTGGTTCCAGCCACTCAAGCCAGGGACCATCTCGTTCTGCAGCTACTTATCCATACCACTCATCATTATTATTATGATTATATATCAGAGTTTAAGAGTAATAAAATCTTCGATAATAAATATAACCACAGATGAATTGTTAGTTATTCATTATAAATATTCAAATATAAAATTTATTAGTGAAGGAAATTAATCAATAGCAAAGTGTAAAGTTGGCTATTGAGTAGGCTGTGGAATAATTCAAATGTAATCAGAATCATAACCTACAAATTCGTTTTGCGTTGGTGAATAATATTATGTATTTCATGTGTATTTAGTTGTTCTAATCTTTCTCAAGTATTTTTCAATTGATATAGGTTTGAGTAACAGTAGTTGATGGCTTGAAACTCTGTTGACAACGTTTCCAGGATGCCACCACCCAGAAAACGCCCCAGGACCAAGGTTGTTTTGGACATCAAACACTTGAAACTGGACGATGTTATGTGTCCAGTCTGTAGATCAGTTATCATAGAACCAGTTTCCTTGCCTTGTGAACACAGTTTGTGCTATTTTTGTTTTGACAAGACCATTGAAAGCAATACCCTGACTTGCCCAGTCTGCAGAAAACGGATTGGTGGTTGGCTGAGGTCAGCCACTAAAAGCAAATCTCTCATCAATCAGCAGTTTTGGTCGGAAATTCAGAAACAGTTTCCAAAAGAAGTGGAGTGCAAACAGGCAGGAGAAGATGATGGTGTTGAAGAAAGTAAGTACATTCATCAATTTCCAATTTGGCCTTGTAATTAATTATTAGGTAGACATAGACATAATCTGCCCCTGTGGGAACATTCAGTAGGGGCTGCAAAAGAGGGCTGTAAGAATCATAAGGCAGTGACCATCTTGCCTACTGCAAACTCGCCTTGGTTTACTAATGCTCATCAGCCATTACATCCTCCTGTGCTTGGTGTATGTCAAGAGGAGGTCTCAAAGTTTTACATTTTTTGTCGCAATCTATCCAGCAAGTGCTGGTCACTGAATTAGAAGACGCCTCCACCAATCACAGGACAGTTATAGGATCTCTGTCCTGAAGTTCTTTAACAAGCTGTCTCTTGGTAAGAAGGACATCGTGCTTCTACAGAAGATTACGAACATTGACATCCAGTAATTTTGATGCCCTCTGCAGGCCAATCTTCTGTCTTTTGGGCCTACTTGAGTACTTCAAGTCGTTGCCAAAGACTGGTGTCTCCAGATAGGCAGTATCAAAAAACTTTCGTCACATACAATTATAAAAACTGCATGGCTATACCTACGCACAGTCTATGGACAGTATATCTTGGCATCACTCCTGTATATCACGACTAGTCAGGCATTCTTCAACGTGAGAGATCAGTTTCATAATCACAGAACTAGAAGTAGGGAAAATATCGACGTACCCACATGTAGAATTTACTTGCACTGGAGAAGGAAATTATTTCCTAGAAGTAAAGTTTTTTTTCTATGTACTGGCAATGAAGATGTTCAATAAGATACCTGTTCCTCTTCAGACAATTCAAATAGCTTACTTACTTACTTAATATCGGGGACTGAGCTTCGCTCTGGAGTACAAAAGCATAAAAAATTATTACGAAAGAAGAAATTATAATAACATTCATACAGAAATGTTCTATCTAATCACAGTAAATTGAGATTAATTCCCAGAGGAATGCAAAAATTTCCCTCACAAAGGCACAGTTGCACGAAAGCCGGTTAAATTTTATTCCTGATTAACTTCACGTGAACCAAATCAGAAAAGATCATTTCAAAAAGATGGATCTACTGGAATTAATCAGTATTCAAAATAACCCGGCTTTTCTGCAATCGGCACTAAGTACCTGATTGAATGATTACAAAAGTTCAACAGCTGAGTCATAATTTTGACACAGCCCCACAAACATGAACTCGCTCACTCACTTCCATCACCAACAGACGACGAAATAATTATTATCAGCTGTTTTTCCAAGGATGAATAATAATTATCCTTTTAATGTCCTTCAGCAAGTTTTTTCAGGGATGAGACCTAGTGCAATCGAATCTTTATACTATAAACCTACTATGTTCTGAATTTCGTGAGAATCGTTGGAGCCGTTTTCAAAATCGGGTGAAATACAAACATCTAAACATCCAAACATATAAACAGAAGTTGCTCGTTTAATAGTATAGGATTTACTTACTTACATTACTTAGCTCAGAAAACGTTCTAAGATATTGATATAGAAACCCTTGAGACCGCACTGTAATCACTCTTATGTAGCCGAGTTCTCAGATCTGTGGTGAAATTCACTTCAGGGTCAGGCTGTCACCATTAGATGGGAAGCATTGAGTGGTCCTTAGTCATGCTTCAAGAATTTACTCTTCCATATTTCTCAAATATTCGCGAGAAGAACTTGATCTGACCACTATACTATTTATGTATTTTCTGAAATATTCGAGAGAAGAACTTAGCTGACCACTATACTATTTATGTATTTTCACAAATATTCGAGAGAAGAACTTGATCTGACCACTATACTATGTATGTCTTTTCTCAAATATATTCGAGAGAAGAACTTGAGCTGACCACTATACTATTTATGTATTTTCACAAATATTCCAGAGAAGAACTTGATCTGACCACTATACTATGTATGTCTTTTTATTTATTTATTAATAATCATTACATTACATCAATTTTGGGAATAATCCCATTTGACAGGTAACTTGTCAGTACTAATACTAATCCTAATACTATAATACATACAATAAAAATAATAAAATATTTATTCAGATATCAAGTGTCAAGTATCTTTAAGGATGGTAATGATATATATCATATATATAAAAAAATCAATTTTCTTGTGAATAAAATTCTGAGATTGCGTATAGGCTTCTCTCTAATAACATTTTTTTGACTGCCTGTTTGAATAAAATGACTGATTCAATGTTTCGAATGTCTGTTGGCAGCCTATTATAGAGTCTCATTCCTGAATAAAATGGAGTTTTTTCAAAAGCTACATTTCTATGGATTGGAATAATGCAATAATATTTCTATTTCGAGTATTATATTTATGATTATCTGTACAAAATTGGAACTTATTGATATTTACTTTAACAAAAACTACTAGCTGGTAAATGTAAATGGAAGGAAGTGTGAGTATGTTAAGGTCTTTGAAAAATGCTTTACATGAGTCCCTCGATCTCAGTCTACAGATAACTCTCAATATCTTTTTTTGCATGATGAAGATTCTTCGGCTGTCTACAGAGTTACCCCAAAATATTGTGCCGTAGCTCAAGTGGGAGTAAACATATGCATAATAGACAGTCAATAATGTGTTTCTGTCGAGTGAGTTGGAAACTATATTTTCTCAAATATATTAGAGAGAAGACGTTGAGCTGACAACTATACTATTTATGTATTTTCACAAATATTCGAGAGAAGAACTTGATTTGATCTCAGTTATTTATCGAAATATTTTCATTTGCAGATGTTATTGGGTGTGGAGTGGTTGCTACCATTTCAAACCCAGGCGAAATAGGACAGGAATTCAAAGAACAGCTGAAACAGTTCAGTGTGAAAGAGAGAGAGGAACAAGAGAAACAAGAGAAAGCTAGTGCTGAACTGGCTAAGAAACTTATGGTGAGTTGACAATGTTTGCAAAATAAATTAATCATTCATAACTGATTTCAAATTTTCTGAAATTTAGTTAATTGTTGAAGAAATGTATTACATTTATTTTTCTATTAATTTACAAAGGCAACTCCACAAGTATTTTAAGCCCAGGTAATGATGAGGGGATAAATGATAATACAGTAGAAACGTTTATATTTTTGATGATTCCATTTATTTTTTATTTTATTTTCAAATTTTGATAATTTTTTGTTGACAGGAGGAAGAATTGAGGGCGAAAGCAGAATGGCTGAGCAGTCAACAGAAAGTTGTTGAGAAAGATGCTGAGTTGGCCAAATCGCTAGCTTTGGAAGAAAGTAAAGTAAGTATTTGTAGGTTTTCAAACTTTGTGAATTATCTCATCCAATGCTTGTTTCATTGTATGAGAAATGTGTACTTTATTAAGCTTCTAAATTTATCAGTAATGAAATTTCTTTTATTCAAATTCAAATTCAAATTTATTTCTCAAAAACATACACAATTATAATAATCTAATATTATAACATATAAAAATAATACAAGAAAAATACTATTAACTATATAAAATGATCCCAAAACTGCAGTATATCTTTTTATGTCCATCTATGTTTAAGGAGTAGCCTACAAGGTAAAACCTGTGCGTAGACCTAAGTTGCAGTAATATATTTATTCAATATAAACTAAGAAGTCTATATTGACTTTTAGCAATTTTATACTATGCAAGTTTATAGATGAACACTCTCCAGTGATCATGAAAATGTGTTGCCAATTTTTTCATAGTTAATATCATCATTATTTCCAGATACAAGTAGCAGTTTTGATGACGTATTCCTTGAAGCTGAATATTTAATACTATTCTAGAACTGAAGAGACTAGAAATGTTGTCAAAAATCCACTCTATTTAAATAAAAATTAAT
Organism: Nilaparvata lugens; assembly: GCF_014356525.2. Lineage (NCBI taxonomy): Eukaryota > Metazoa > Arthropoda > Insecta > Hemiptera > Delphacidae > Nilaparvata > Nilaparvata lugens. The sequence continues at coordinate 6,684,167 of NC_052516.1, read as the reverse complement.
ATTTGACAACATTTTAAGTCTATTCAATTATGGAAAAGTTCCACAACATCAACATTCACGCTACAAACTATTTTAGAACTCTTTCTGGAAAACTTTGTATTCTGTGAAACGAATGTCAACTTCAAATCTGTACTATAATAAAGGAAATATCTGGCGAATACACGTACGGGATAGAAAAAATATGTTGAAGGCTTTATCACGTCTGAAGTACTGGACTGATTAACTTGAAATTTTGCATGTCTGTCTGTAGTTTTCTGCTCGTAAGCAGGTCCTTCTATATGGCAGCAGCCCTCCACTCTCTTCTATTCTCTGCCAGAGTTTTGCCTCCGGAATCATTTACAAAGAGAGCCATTACCATAATGTTACCTGGGGACTCAAAATAATGATAAATTGCATATAGATTCTTAATTAACCGAGGATGGTTATAGGCCTACTTTCAATTTCCTCAAGATTTCATTACCTAAGGTGTTCAGTTTGTCAAGTTTAAAAATAGACCCTTGCGGAGAACGGGTTTCCTGCTAGTTATTTATAAAAGATACTGAATAAATTTATAACCATAATTGAATAGTATCAGCTATGAAAGCTTAATTCAATAACTATATCAATTTGTTCCATTTTCATTGGCACTAATAATTATCTGTTTGAATTCTCATGTCTCTGTACAATAGCTTCAATTTTTTTTTGTTTTCTATTTAAATTTATTGATTCAAAATTCAATTGAGTTCAACGAATTGCTAATTTACTTGAACTCGTTTTTCAGAGAAAACCTCTCGAGGGTGGATCAAGTATTGTTTCCAATGAAGGAACCAGTAAGGACCCAAGTGGTAAGATTATTTTGTTTGGCATCTTTTATTATATATATATTCTTATGGAACTGGAAAAATTTTACAGATTATCATTAGTATTTTGTTTGTGACTCAACTACCTGTTGTTTGTAGACTAATTAGATATGATACCACCATCTTTATCAAGAAAATTTATTATTAAACCATGAAAAATATAGTTTGTTGGTGAATCATAATATTATATTTGAGATATCATTATTACAAGCGTCAACAAATAATTAATATTAATCTTTCAAGTTGATTTTGTCGACTACTGTCTATTATTAGACTTGGCTGGGTGAGAGTGTAAGAACGGCACAGTATGAGAGACTACCAGCGTCATATAGCTTCACCAAAAAGAATTACTAGGAGGACTATCGACTTGAACAAACGGTGAAATTCGGAACATAAACGACATATATATGATGGAATATCTTCTTATGCTATCTTCTCTCTATGATACAAGGCTGTGGCAAGGCAGAGAATCGGTAACGCTTTTTTCCTATCTTCTTCCACTGCCTTTATAACGTGGAATTCACTATAGGAGGACTATCGTCTTGAACAAACAGTGAAATTGGAAACATAAACGCCCTAACCAAGGGATATCTTCTTATGGTATCTTTTGTCTATGTTTCTAGCTTACAGTATAATTTTTAAAGAGTTTTTCACTTCTTAAGCTATCTTTTCTCTATTATTTCAGCTTCTTGTAACATTTTAATGAGCTTCTCACTTGGTATGCCTTCTTTTCTCCATGTTTTCAGCTTCTAGTTTAGTTTTTATTGAGTTTTTACATTCCTTGCCCTATTACCATACGTAAGGAAAGTATTGCTTTCCGAAAAAAAATTGAGGTACCTCAATTTCTAAATTTCTATACGTTTCAAGGTCCCCTGAGTCCAAAAAAGTGGTTTCTGGTTATTGGTCTGTATGTGTGTGTGTGTGTGTGTGTGTGTGTGTGTGTGTGTGTGTGTGTGTGTGTGTGTGTGTGTGTGTGTGTGTGTGTGTGTGTGTGTGTGTGTATGTTTGTCTGTGTACATGATATCTCATCTCCCAATTAACGGAATTACTTGAAATGTGGAACTTGAGATCCTTACAGTATAAGGATCCGACACAAACAATTTCGATCAAATGCAATTCAAGATGGCGGCTAAAATGGCAAAAATGTTGACAAATACAGGGTTTTTCGTGATTTTCTCGAAAATGGCTCCAACGATTTTGATCAAATTTATACCTAAAATAGCCATTGATAAGCTCTATCAACTGCCACAAGTCCCATATCTGTAAAAATTTCAGGAGCTTCGCCCCATCTATGCAAAGTTTGATTTTAGATTTCCAATTATCAGGTCTCAGATATAATTCAAACATTTCGAGTGGAAAAGATTGAGCATGAAAATCTCTACAATTAATAATGTCCAGTAACATTTTCACCCAAAATTGAAAATAAGCTTGAAATTTGAGAAAATGTGGATTATTCAATTGCAAACTGTTGGCAACTGTTGATTCTATTATTAAATCATTCACTATGAAGAGATAGCAGACCTCGTGTGTCTCCAGCGTTATTGTCCTGTCACCAGCTGGCTGAGATAGTAGACTCTTATGCGCGTGAACACTAGCTTCAGGTGATAAATTTTCATAACGGCAAGGAAGGTTGTGTGAGTGCGCCATACCAGATTTTTCGTTGATAAATTTGTGTTTTTCGTGTTTCAGTGAGTGACGGACCCTCCATATTTGTGGGCGTGGCTAGCAGATTCAAAAGTGGGGCCAGTTCGACTAGTAGCAACAGTAGTAGGTGCAACAGTATTGATGAGGAATTCAGGCACTTCACTCCCATATTACCCAACCGAGACTCCAACAATAAACCGCAAAAAAGTGAGTCATTTGAAATAAAATAAAAAAATTCTTTACAAGGCGAAGTTAGGAATAATTGCGTTTTACCATACTGTAAAGATAGCATAAATAGTTATTTGTGCAACTAGTGCGCAAAGTGACAGTTTGCTGCATCGAAAGAAACGTTTACGCCCGAGCCGTAGGCGAGGGCGGAATGGTTTCTTGAGTGCAGCAAACGAACTTTGCGCACGTATTTCACATTAAATTTTTCCTACAGTTACCATTGAATATGAAAAGTGGGTAATTATGGGTAAAATTGCCTGAATAATGTAGTAGTGTTTGAATGGCGGGGGGCAGCTGTGTGGTGTGTGCTGTGGAGGCACTGTGCTGTCGTTGTCCTTGGTTATAATATCTACTTAATAATTAGCGCGTTGTGCTTGGTTGCACCTCTGCTCACTATAGCAGCCACAGCAGTCACTGTTACCAACTTAATTTTGATTTTGCTGCACTGGTGCTCCATATAACCTACTAACTATTTTGCGTTGTCATGCTGCAAATCTGGAGTACGCAAAGTACTCACTTTGCGCACTAGTGCGGAAAAGTGATTCTTTGCAGCCTGAAATCAGTGCACAAATGGTCACTTTTCAGGGTATCTGTAGGAAAAAGATATTTATTTATTTATTATTCGTGGATACAATATTACTAGTAGTTCTGTGAGCAGTAGACCTCGCGCAGTTATAAACCGCAGCCTCCTCTTATACTGTCCATCAGAGTAAATCCTGTATGTATGTCGTGTTGGCGAGATATCGGTGTGGAAACGGCTAATGGCTGTTCGGGTTGGACAATCAAAAATGCTAACATCAAAAGCTAATCTCCTTCAAGACAAACTGGCAACAGGACAGCCCGAAGCAGAGAAAGTTCAAGAGACAATACTATAATTTGCACACTTTTTCTATGTATAACTATAACTATGTAACTATAATTTGATTGTATGGTATGAGATGTTGTGGTATTTCTCCATAATTGAAAGAATACGACTCCGATATTGTCAATACCACTTTTATTTATTTGAAATTAATTCATAATTCAGTACCAGGTTTCATGGTAAAACCTACCACATCTTCAGCTGAACTAATAAGTTTGTTGTTGTTGGAGGAACAACAAACTTATTAGTTCAGCTGAAGATGTGGTAGGTTTTACCATGAAACCTGGTAATGAATTATGAATTAATTTTCTAATAAATAAAAGTGGTATTGACAATATCAAAGACAATACTATGTTATTTTGGTTATTAATTGCATGCGTTATTGCACGCAATCAATTGTTCATTTAATAGTGCATAAACATGCATTCAATGAGGCATGCAATTAGTAGTCTACACAGCTGCTGATTTTTTACCAAGTTTATTTATTTTATTTATTTATTTATAAGGTTAGCAAAAAATACAAGAATTGGAAAAGAAAAAACAGGCTATTGCCTAAAACTTCTCCAATTTCCTGATTTAGTTTTAAATTGTCCAAATATTATAGGTTATGTCCATTCAAATTTCTACACCAAATCACAATCTAAAATATAAATTAGAATAAAACAAACAATTTTAAATTTGGATGGATTAATAATAAAAGTTTCTTAAAAACATGAAACAAACTATAAATTCACAAAATAAAGAATAAAAACACTTGAATTTTGAACTCGAAAATATCACATTCACCATAGCAATATAACAGCTGTTATATAACATTGTATGCGTCATGGCATGAAATTTATGATCCACTCGACAGCTGATTAATGATGAATAATTCTATAGTCTCATTTTTACTCTAATATTGGCGTATGAAGGAGGCTCCTTTTTCCTTTTATATTATCCTTGAAATGCAAAATTTCCAAAAACCTTGTATATACGTCGACGCTCCGCTCCGCTCTGCGAGTAGACGCTTCCAGTGTGTTGTAGCTCATTACTTAACATGATATTGTTCACGACGCTCCGCTTCACTCCGCTTTCAGTGTTTTTTTTATCCTAACATGAATCTAATATATATAGACAAATATGAATGAACAAACAGTTGAAATTTCTCCAATTAATGTAGGTACATTATAAGTTACACTAGCAGGAAACCCGTGCTCCGGGTCTATTTTAAAGCATGACAAACTGAAAACTTGACGTAATGAAATCTTAAAGAATTAAAAACAGGCCTATAACCATGCTCGGTTAATTAAGAATCTATATGCATGATATAATTATATATATCATTCAACATGAGTATAATTTGTGGATTTAACTGAAATGTTTAATATTTTTTGTGATTGTTAAGGAAGATTTTTGCTTGGATTTGTATTTTGAAATTAATCAATCTGATAAATTCAAAATTGTAGTAGATACATTTCTTTGGATTCAAAATATTGTGTGAACTAAGTTATCATTTACATAACCTCTATACTGTGTATACCAAATTAAGGTTTAGAGCAGTTTTGGGCGAATGCCTGTTGTTTTTACCTGCATTGTATCTATTGTCTATGAATAAATAAATAAATAAAATTTCGAGTTAATCAGTCCAGTAGTTCAGACGTGATGATGCGTCAAACATAATTTTCCTTTCCTGTACGTGTATAAGCCAGTTCATTGCTTTTTATTATAGTATAGATTAATATATTAAAATTTGTAATATATCAATATTCATGTTTCTTTTCTCATTTCCTCAGGTGCTGGCCCATCAACCATATCCAACTGTACACCCTTTTTCAAAAACATCGAGCGGGTGCGACCCATCAAACCGCACAGCACTCTCAACCCTGAAACCAGTTTCGAGAAACCACAAGGTCCACACAGACTGCATGTGATGATAAGTGATGATGTCGCTGGTGACCCAGAGTCACCAACAAAAGTTGCAGCGGCATTTTCGCGAGTTCACTCAGCCGACGACCAATCGTCTGACACTGATTTCGAGGATGATGACGACAGAATGGCGGCCGAGGGTAACAAGATGGCGGCGGAAGGAAACAATAAGGCTGGTGAAGGATCCAAGATGGTTAAACAATGTGAGAAGGCAACTGAAGGATCTAATAAGGTAGCGGAAGAATTAAAAATAGCACCACAAGGATCCAAGATGGTTAAAAAATGTGAGAAGGCAACTGAAGGAACTAATAAGGTAGCGGAAGGATCAAAAATAGCATCACAAGGATCCAGTATGGCTGGAAAATGTGACAACACAAATGAAGGATCTAATAAGGTGGCAGAAGGATCAAAAATAGCATCACAAGGATCCAAGATTATGGCAGAAGGATCCAAGATGGTTGAAAAATGTGACAACACAAATGAAGGATCTAATAAGGTAGCAGAAGGATCTAGAATAGCATCACAAGGATCCAATATGGCGTCGGAAGAATCCAAGATGGCTGAAAAATGTGTGAGAGCAACTGGAGGAACCAGTAATGTGGCAAAAGTATCCAATATGGAGACGGGAGGATCGAAAATTGACGGTGAAGGATCAACAGTAGCATCGGAAGGATCTAAGATGGCTTCGGAAGGATCCAATGGGTCAATATTTGCTGATGACGTCATATCATCCAGAGGTTGGGTCCCAAGCTCAACTGACAAGGAGACCACCAGTGCTGTGGTGAAATCTGTGGTCTATGACGAGGTCTCATTCATTTCAAATGTGACTGCTGACGTCACAGATGTCGAGAAGATTTACAGGTTAGTTGTTTCATATCAGTATTATTATTATAGTGAGGTCAACGTTATAATGGCAGTATTTGATTAACATTGGTGTTGCTATCCTTGTCTATCATTCCACAAAACAGATAGCACTATCCTTTTCCAGCTCTGCAACGTAGCCAAATCGTTGGTTGGCTATGAAGAAATTTAATGAAAACTAACCAAGCTACCAAAATAGTTCATCTCAATATTGTTATAAAAATTTATTATTAAATCACGAGAGGATATTTTTTCTTGATAAATAGAATATAGGTACATGAGATAGAATTGATCATATGATTAACAGGAGTCAACAATAATTATTAATATTTGGTAAGATATACGGGGATGACTTGAATCACAGCTATCAACTATAGAAGGTGCTGGTAACAGAGAATTGACAACTCTGGCGTCCTATCTTTCACTCACTTTATAACGTGAATCTCACTATACATAATATGTAGAATCCTTTATGTATTATTAGCAGGTAACCTGTGCTCCTCAAGGGTGTAAATAAAAAATTGACCAATTAAAGGCTTGAAGAATTTGAAATAGGCCTATAACCATCCTTGGTAAATTAAGAATGAAAAGCAAAATTTCAAATTAATCATTCCAATAGTACAAACGTGATGATGCGTCATTCGTTTTTTACTTTCCTTGTCCTATTACCATAGGTAAGGAAAGTATTGCTTTCCGAAAAAAATTAAGGTACCCAAATTTCTAAATTTCTATACGTTTCAAGGTCCCCTGAGTCCAAAAAAGTTGTTTTTGGGTATTGGTCTGTATGTGTGTGTGTGTGTGTGTGTGTGTATGAGTGTATGTGCGTCTGTGTACACGATATCTCATCTCCCAATTAACGGAATGACTTGAAATTTGGAACTTGAGGTCCTTCCCCTATAAGGATCTGACACGAACAAATTCGATCAAATTCAATTAAAGATGGCGGCTAAAATGGAGAAAATGTTGTCAAAAACAGGGTTTTTCGCGATTATCTCAAAAACGGCTCCAACGATTTTGATCAAATTTATACCTAAAATAGTCATTGATAAGCTCTATCAACTGCCACAAGTCTCATATCTGTAAAAATTCCAGGAGCTCCGCCCCATCTATGCAAAGTTTGATTTTAGATTCTCAAGTATCAGGCTTCAGATACAATTTAAACAAAAAATTTCGAGTGGAAAAGATTGAGCATGAAAATCTCTACAATTAATGTTCAGTAACGTTTTCACTTAAAATTGAAAATAAGCTCGAAATTCGAGAAAATGTTATTATTTCAATTGCAAACTGTTTGCAACTGTTGATTCTATTGAATCATTCACTATGAAGAAATAGCAGACTTCGTGTGTCTCCAGTGTTATTGTCTTGTCACCAGCTGTCTTGGATCTCTGAATAGTATACTTCTATGCGCGGGAACACTAGCGTCAGGTGATAAATTTTCATAACGACAAGGAAAGTTGTGTGAGTGCGCCACACCAGATTTTTTCTATCCCGTACGTGTATAAGCCAATTCTTCCCTCCATTATATTATAGATTATGTTATGTAATGGTTATAATTAGCCTACGGTGAAAGTCCTCAAGATGTGAAATTTTCTAATGAGTATTGTCTAATAATATCACGAATTTATTGAAAAGTTACATACGTGTTTCAACACCATAGGTGTTGAAACAAATACTTCACTGAAGATGAACAATAGGTGTTGAAATATGTATGTAACTTTCCGATGAATTCGTGATATTATTGGTCATATTGTAGTGTTCCATTATGAATAAATATCTATTTATTTCATCAAAACCAGTATCAAAATAAAAATCTTTAATTTTTGTTGGCAGTGAACTGGAGAAACGAGCAATGGAACTTATAAGGCAGGAAGAAGAGGACAGAAAACTGGCGCTACAAATGCAGGAGATTTGGGAGAAGGCTGAGCAACAGAGAGCGAAACAAGTGACCAGTGACTATAAACTGCGACGGAAGGAACCGGTTACTGTCAAAAGAACGGTCACGCCCAAAGGGAAGGTCAAAGTTCCCGGACAAACTACACTAGACAAGCATGTGCAGCAAGTCCGTTCTTAGCTGATTTTACAGTCACTGTCACCTTAAAAAATAACTGTTACTTCCATAGGAACGGTTGCAGGTCCTCGACAAGTTACAAATTCGTTCTTAGCTGATTTTACAGTCACTGTCACCTTAAAAAATAACTGTTACTTCCATAGGAACGGTTGCAGGTCCTCGACAAGTTACAAATTCGTTCTTAGCTGATTTTACAGTCACTGTCACCTTAAAAAATAACTGTTACTTCCATAGGAACGGTTACAGGTCCTCGACAAGTTACAAATTCGTTCTTAGCTGATTTTACAGTCACTGTCACCTTAAAAAATAACTGTTACTTCCATAGGAACGGTTGCAGGTCCTCGACAAGTTACAAATTCGTTCTTAGCTGATTTTACAGTCACTGTCACCTTAAAAAATAACTGTTACTTCCATAGGAACGGTTGCAGGTCCTCGACAAGTTACAAATTCGTTCTTAGCTGATTTTACAGTCACTGCTTTAAAAATAATTCTGATAATGGTTAAAATTTGTAATTAGTGTAAGATTAGTAATATGAATATAGTTTCCCATATTATGTCTTCAGAATTCTAGAGCAAGAATTTGCATTAGTAATAACAATATGATTAGAAAGATGTGTAGTTTCTATAGCCTATTATGTTTTAACCCTTTGCGGTCGGTTGGCCAGTTGTACTGGCCACATTAGTTTCATATGCAGACCGGAAATATTTCAATCTGAGTTGTCTCCGACGCTCGCATGGCCAGTGCTACTGGCCAGCTCCTCTCACTGTCAGCTCGACAGCCATATTGATAGTTCCCTCCCACCAACTCGGATTATTTTTACTCCATTCTACAGGTTTTTCAGAGTGTATTTCAAATTGAAAAACATAAATGAATTCAACTAAAAGTATTCTTTCATCTACATACACATATATTTAAGATGATGAATTTAATGGAATACATATTTAAAAGTTAAACATATTAATAAATCTCGCATAATCATTCTTGAAATCTTCTTCTTTTTCAGCTGTGAATCAATTCAGTCAGGTCCAATCAAGTTTCAGTCCATTTAAATTTGTTATTACAATCATATTTTTAAAACCTCACCTACATGTAGTCCGGGATTTTTTGAGCACGTTTTACAAAAAAAAACTGTTCTTTTCCTCTCTTTTCCTGGCCGTCTATCACTGCAAACAGCACAGTCTCTGGTCTTGCCGTCTGGTAGTTGATAGAGCAGATGCAATTTGCCATTAAGTCTCTCATCATCCACTAATTGAGACGGTCTTCCTCGTTTTTTCAAATTTCTTACATCAAATTATTTGAATCTACATCGCTGTCATGCTCAGAATCAACTATCAGATGAACTTCGTCACAATCCTCTTTTAAGTAGTCTCGTATTTCATTGGATCCTAAAATATTCTCCATATCCACTTAAACGACATGAACAACTCGAAATTGGTAAAGAAAATAATATAAGATATAAAAATCAAAAGTAACCATATTCACTTTAAAAACTCTTTATCATTATGTAAACAATGTACAGTTGACATGAGAATGAGACTGAGACAGCTGTGGACTATATGCCATCTGTTGTTATTATTATTCACTATAAAGTTGGCAGAAGTATTCTATTTAGTTAGAGAAATACTCAGTAGATCTCACCACTGAACAGAACAGACAGCAGTGTGAAAATATATATGTATTATGCAACATATATTGTTGGCCAGTGGTGCTGGCCAGCCGAGCGTTCGATGACTTTTATGTTGGCCAGTCCCACTGGCCTTCTGATCGGCTGGGACAACCCAGTTGAAATAAATCTGAGTTGCTACGCAAAATGGTCTGGTCAGTACAGCTGGCCACCCGACTGACAAAGACAACCTATACCTTAGTTTTAAGATCGCAAAGGGTTTTAAGAATTCTAGACTGCATTATTGCGGTTGCCATAGAAACCTTATCAAGTATCACTTTTTCTTTAGGTCTACTGTGAAAAATATAAATAAAAATTAGATATTCAAGTACCCTTTTAAAATTGTGTAATCACGATTTATTTTGGCTATATAATGCCATTATCAAGTGATTAGAAAATAAATCAATATTTTCCAATCACTTGATAATGGTATTATATAGCCGAAACTTGTCGTAATGAACAATTTTAAAGGGGTACTTAGATTTCTAATACTTATCAATTATTATGCCGTAACTACAGTTACTATAATATTAAGGTTATCATTATCATCATCATCATCATAATTGGCTCGACAATCCAAAGCGGATCTTGGCCTCCTCTAACATTTGCCTTCATTCTACTCTATCCATGGCAGCACGCCAACCTATTAAGGTTAAACAGTTACTATAGTCGTAACTATTGTTCGATTTGGTAATAAAATTTTTATCATAAATGTAAAATTCATATATTTTAACGGTTTAATGTTTTTCTTGTTAACGTTTTTTATACTATCAAAACAATTCTGTATCAATAATATTAATCAATAGTAATAAATGAATAAAAATGATGGTTTGTTGAAAATAATACATAATGAAGATTAATGGTTTGTTTTAATGTGAATTGTATTCAAAAGGTATTCGAAAACATACTGTCAATGTGTGATGTCTCTTTTTTATTTGTTATAACATTGTCCCAACATTCTGTCAATTTTTTATTCAATATCTTTGTTAAAGCATTATTTTTATCCCAACATTTTGTTTTAGATTTATGTTTAAAAATGTATCGATTGTATATTTCTTTCTAAACTGACGTACTTTATTGTGTTACCTGATGTTTGATTATGTACATAGATTATTGTATTTGACTATTCTCAAGCAAAATATAAATATTTTTTACAATAACTGATGTGATTTAATTGTTTGCCAATCTCCTTTATTATATAACTTCACAAAATCATTATTAATTCACAAAAATAAGAGCTCTTTCTCTATGGGATGAAGGCGACAAATACAATTTTTAGAAAAAAAAGAAACAGGTAAGTTCCCCCATAGCTTCTTCTATTCCGTAATTTCACAAAAACTTCTGTCATAAAACAACACTAAACAACACAGAACAACATGAAACAACACAAAACAACATGATCTCTCAAATAGACCAAATATATTTTTATAATAATCTTTATTAATGGAGACAAAAGGTGGAAACCCATTTTGCCAACTTCACAAAATACAATAATAATAAACAATTTAAATAAAAATGGATAACGGGATGTCTATTAGTGAGGTCCACGTTATAATGGCAGTAGAGAAAGATAGGAGAACAACGTTGCTGATCCTCAGCCTTCTACAGGTTTATTGATGTAATATTAACTGTTCATTCTCGTTTAAAATAATCAATTATATTTTATTAAGCAATAAACTATATTTTTCAATAATTTCATAATAAATTTCCACAATTGAGATGAGATATTTTGCCAATTAATTATTAATTCTACATTGTTAAAAGACGATCTGGCAACAGAGCAAAGCGAGAAAGAGATTTATCCGTTTTGTTGAATGATAGACAAGGATAGCAATACCATTGCTAATCAAACACTGTCATTATTTATTTATTTCTATTTTTTATTCATCTATTACATTGTGTACAAATACTTTACATGAGGAAAGGCACAACAGGCTCATGCCCAAAACTGTCCCATTTCCAATTTATACTATACTGTCCACATCAAAATGTTGGTTATGTCACTTTCACTTTTCAAAATACAATTTACGCTCTTCAATACTCAGATAAACGAACATAGTAGGTTTATGATATAAAGATTCGATTGCACTAGGTCTCATCCTTGGGAAAACTCGCTGAACGACATTAAAAGGATCATTCATCCTTGGCTGAAACAGCTGTGGATTTTCACGAAATTTGGAACATAGTAGGTTTATGATATAAAGATTCGATTGCACTAGGTCTCATCCTTGAGAAAACTCGCTGAACGACATTAAAAGGATAATATTCATCCTTGGCTGAAACAGCTGTGGATAGCTGTTGAGTGAGCGAGTGAGTATGTGAAAAATCAAAATATCGCATCCCCGAAATTCATAAGATGACGTATAGCCAGCTGTGAAATATAAACACGATCATTTTAGAGAATTGTGTTCTGTTTATCTATATATATAAAAGCGAAATGGCACTCACTCACTGACTGACTCACTCACTCACTCGCATAACTAAAAATCTACCGGACCAAAAACGTTCAAATTTGGTAGGTATGTTCAGTTGGCCCTTTAGAGGCGCACTAAGAAATCTTTTGGAAATATTTTAACTCTAAGGGTTGTTTTTAAGGGTTTAAAGTTCGTCTTTTAGCATGTATATTCTTCTTCTCCCAATCTCTTAATAATAATATTATAATTGAAATTTCCATATCATATGTTACTATAGAACTATAATCTAGATAGAGTACCTCTTCGAAACAGTTGTTAACTGGCAACTAAATTAATAAGTTTGTCAGGTTGGCATTAAGTTGAGTTGACTTTGTCCATACCATATGTTAATATAGACTAGAACTTTATTCTATAGAGAGTACCTCTTCGAAACAGTTGTTAAATGGTAACTAAATTAATAATTTTGTTAGATTGGCACCAAGTTGAAGATTTAAATGCATTTATCGCGGAAAAATTGATTGGGCACTGCTACTTCAATCCTGGGAATATTATATTACTAGCCGTCAGGCTCGCTTCGCTCGCCATATCCGTTTGGCCAGACGTTTAGTCTGGACCCCCGACTGGATTGTCCTAACATATGATAAAAATGCCCAAATGAAAAATGCAGGCGAGCGAAGCGAGCCTGCTGATCTCATTCTTGGACGATCCAGTCGGGGGTCCAGGGGGCGGAGCCCCCAGGCTAGACGGATATGGCGAGCGAAGCGAGCCTGACGGCTAGTCAAGAAATAAAAATAACGAGCGAAGCTCGGTGCCCCGATATTATAAATAAATTGAGCTCGATTACTTATTACTTTACTTTCGCTGGCTCTAGAGTCCGGTGTGGATTTGCGTCCATGCTTCTCTGGGTCTTCTGCCTATCTCCTCCACGAATGCACTCACAGGTCCTCCTCCACATCCCGTAGCCACCTCTTCCTCGCTTTCTAATCCCCATCATTTGTAAGCTCATCAAGTTGTTGGGTAACCTGTCTATTCCCATTCTTGTCACATGACAAAGTCACCTACTTATTCTTTGCGCTTTGATGAAACGCATACCGTAATATCTTCTCCATTCAGGACACGTTCACCTCTGCGTTACTGTACTCCATGCTCGCCAACCTTCCGTTGTTCTCAATGGTCCCAACACTCTTCTTATAAATCTTTTTATATTAAGGGGAGCAGACCAAAAAATCTGGTGTGGCGCACTCACACAACTTCCTTGCTCATTGAACTGGGAGCCTCATTCTTAAACGACAATAATTTAGAGAGAAATAACATAATGACGATTGGCGGCAACATAATTATTTGAAACTACGATCAGACTACTGTATATGTGTGTATATAATTGTTTTCAGAGTACTTTTTCCTTTGTGTAAATTGTGAAATCCGATGATTTTTTAAAAGTCGTCAAAACAGCTGTTCTACAGATGAAATATCTCGACTATGTGTTATTTTTATAGACTGCTCTACCTACCTACCTCATGCACGAGAAGGAGGCTACAAAGTCCATTTCTCAAGGATGGGGTGAAACCCCCATTAGTTTCCCAGAAAGGAGACTCATGCCAGTTGATGGAGCTGATAAATAACTATACAGAGTATGAATTTGAAATAAATCAGTCGATTAATTTTTGAGAAAATCGTGAAAAACATGGTTTTTCAGTAATTATCCGCCATTTTTCTAGAGAATATTACGCAGCACCTGCAATTTTCCTAGAAATGAGACTCATGTCAGTTGATAGGGCTTGTAAATAGCTATCCATGGTATAAATTTGAAGAAAATCGTTAGAGCCGTTTTCGAGAAAACCGTGAAAAACATGGTTTTTTAGTAATTATCCGCCATTTTTCTCGAGAATATTACGCAGCTCCTGCAATTTTCCCAGGAATGAGACTCATGTCAGTTGATAGGGCTTATAAATACTCTCCTTACCTAATAATAGGGCAAGGAAAGTAAAAATAACTTCATAAGCCGTAATGTTAACATATGTACTTTTTCTCAGGGAGGGGTGCCTTAGACACTCATTTCAATAAAATAGGTGTGATTTAGAGGCACATACTGCTTAAAGCTGCTCTCCAAAGGCTGAGACGATATACCAGTCACTTACTTAATGGAGAATTCCTGGTTCTGACAGTGAGACAACTCTATATAAAAAATTTAATACTTTATATCAATAGATCAAAAAATACATTCACTCCAGCTTACAATTTCAGATCGCCATCAAATTACCGTGTTTCCAGGACAGACCTAATAGTATGCCGTAGACAGTTCCTCTATGTAGTAAATAAATTGATTAACCTGTTACCCGAAAATTTAATTTCAGATAGCATCACTAAATCAAGTACTAAAAAAATAATTGATTGGATTAAATCAACAAATAATGTTTTTCACCTAATTCACAACACAATTTGATTTTTTCTTTCTCTAGTATTGCCGCCATCAAACTTACATACAGTATAAATATGTGTTTTCCCCACTTTCATCTTGATTGAATTGTATAGTTATAATTATTATAGTTTAGCTTACCTTGTTGAATCAAAGTTTTTCTATTGGAAGTAATAGTATCGTTATCTGTTTTGGTACTCGTCACCGGCACTCAAACTGTGGTTTTGCTGGCTTCGCCGAATTAGTATATTATCATGTTAAAAATTATACGGTACTTCTTATTCTAAAATATTTTGTAATTATCTGTATTTATTGTGAACATTTTTTGTAAGGCAATAAATTTGATTTGATTTGATTTTCTCAGGAGCCCTTTGAGGTAGACGTCTAAAATTTGTACAGTACTACCATAGAGAACGATAGCATAAGTAGATATCCCATGGTATAGGGCGTTTATGTCGCAACTTTTACTGTTATCCCAAGCCGATAGTTCACTTAGTTCTTTCCCATGAGGCTGTGTGACGCTGGTAGTCTCTCAAATTGTGCCGTTCATACACTCTCACCCCACCAAAACAGTAAAAATTTACAATAATCGACAGTAATCGGCTTGAGATAACAGTAAAAGTTGCGACATAAACGCCCTATACCATGGGATATCTACTTATGCTAATGTTTCTCTATGGTACTACTTAGCACTATTATGAACACATTAGCTGATAATTTTTAAATTCCATTTTATATGCCTTTTTGTAATCCAATATACTGTGTTTTCGATCAGTCATTCAGAAAAATCATACTTGGTGAAAAAATGGTTGAAAACTAAAAAGCATGTGTCAAAGTATGTAAAAAGGTCATGTTATTCAGTTTTCAAAATATCAGGTTATTGGTCAGTTGGATGGATCTCTAGTAAAAGGTACATATAGTATAAATATGTGTTTTCCCCACTTTCATCTTGATTGAATTGTATAGTTATAATTATTATAGTTTAGCTTACCTTGTTGAATCAAAGTTTTCTATTGGAAGTAATAGTATCGTCGTTATCTGTTTTGGTACTCGTCACCGGCACTCAAACTGTGGTTTTGCTGGCTTCGCCGAATTAGTATATTATCATGTTAAAAATTATACGGTACTTCTTATTCTAAAATATTACATTTTGTAATTATCTGTATTTATTGTGAACATTTTTTGTAAGGCAATAAATTTGATTTGATTTGATTTTCTCAGGAGCCCTTTGAGGTAGACGTCTAAAATTTTGTACAGTACTACCATAGAGAAACGATAGCATAAGTAGATATCCCATGGTATAGGGCGTTTATGTCGCAACTTTTACTGTTATCCCAAGCCGATAGTTCACTTAGTTCTTTCCCATGAGGCTGTGTGACGCTGGTAGTCTCTCAAATTGTGCCGTTCATACACTCTCACCCCAACAAAACAGTAAAAATTTACAATAATCGACAGTAATCGGCTTGAGATAACAGTAAAAGTTGCGACATAAACGCCCTATACCATGGGATATCTACTTATTCTAATGTTTCTCTATGGTACTACTTAGCACTATTATGAACACATTAGCTGATAATTTTTAAATTCCATTTTATATGCCTTTTTGTAATTCAATACTGTGTTCTCGAGCAGTCATTCAGAAAAATCATACTTGGTGAAAAAATGGTTGAAAACTAAAAAGCATTTGTCAAAGTATGTAAAAAGGTCATGTTATTCAGTTTTCAAAATATCAGGTTGGTCGGTTGGATGGATCTCTAGTAAAAGGTACATATATGTTAACATTACGACTTATGGAGTTATTTTTTGGTCTGCTCCCCTTAAATTGAGCTCGATTAATTGAAAAAAAATTCTCTGAACACTTCTGTACACAGCAAATGTTCACAATAATTAGGCTATTCATACATTTTATGCTAGAGCTAGCTTCTTCTTCGTTCTTGATTTCTAGTTCCTTCTATCATCAAATCATTGAATTTGAAAATTTGAATTTGAAATGCTCATAACTCAAGAATAGGAGTGAATTTTGTCAATGTGATGACATATTATTGTTCCTCTAGTCAAGTACTTTCATTTCTGAGAGTTTGAGCGATTTTAATTTTTGACCATTTTTGCAAAACTCAATTAAGTTATGTATTTTATTCATGGAATTCATGATGAAATGCAAATCTCGCAGATTTAGATGATATTCGGACTATGGATAGAGGTTGACCTAACAAGTGTTGTGCTATAATATGAGACGTTTCGCTACAATACAGGGTGAGTTATTCACTCAAACATAAAATCTCACCTCCACTCATAGATCAGAGAAATCATTCATCTTCAAATGTTTTTCAACTAAGAATAGGAGTGAATTTCACCTATTCTTTTTTCACAAATTTCATCATTCTAAATTTCATAGTTTTCTATTTGTATTTATAAGGATATTACCTCACATTTTCTAAATGTATAATATTATTTCAAAAAAAATTCCTATTCTGTCAAAAACACAGTGATGAATCTTCAGATGCTATTTATTAATAGAGATGCTCTAAAATGAATTCTTCAAAAGCCCACAATATCCA
This sequence comes from Nilaparvata lugens, assembly GCF_014356525.2. Lineage (NCBI taxonomy): Eukaryota > Metazoa > Arthropoda > Insecta > Hemiptera > Delphacidae > Nilaparvata > Nilaparvata lugens. The sequence goes on along the minus strand of NC_052516.1, from coordinate 6,666,705 downwards.
GCAGTGTGATTGAGCTTATTCTATCAGAAACAATAACGATGCTACAAAGTATACTTCTCAGTACTTTGAGCGTTTCTTCTATTAATCTTCAAATGATAGGTTAAGTGCTAAGGAACATTGTGGATGCTCCTTGGTATGTCAGGAACAGCGATCTTCATAGAGACCTGCACGTCGACCTGGTATCCGCCGAGATCCAGAGGAATGCGGAGAGGCACGAGGGGCGACTGCACCAACATGACAACGTCGAGGCGATCCTTATAGTGAAAGGACCTTAAGTTCCAAATTTCAAGTCATTCCGTTAATTAGGAGATGAGATATCGTGTACACAGACGCACATACACTCATACACACACACACACACACACACACACACACACACACCACACACACACCACACACACACACACACACCACACACACACACACACCACACACACACACACACACACACACACACACACACACACCACACACACACACACCACACACACACACACCACACACACACACACACACACATACAGACCAATACCCAAAAACTAGTTTTTGGACTCAAGGGACCTTGAAACGTATAGAAATTTAGAAATTGGTGTACCTTAATTTTTTTCGGAAAGCAATACTTTCCTTACCAATACTTTCCTATGGTAATAGGGCAAGGAAAGTAAAATAACTTCATATGCCGTAATTTTAACATATGTACTTTTTTCTCAGTGAGGGGTGCCTTAGACACTCATTTCAATAAAATAGGTGTGATTTAGAGGCACATACTGCTTAAAGCTGCTCTCCAAAGGCCGAGACGATATCCCAGTCACTTTTACTTCATGAAGAATTCCTGGTTCTGACAGTGAGACAACTCTATATAAGAAATTTAATACTTTATAGCAATAGATCAAAAAATACATTCACTCCATGCATTCCAGCTTACAATTTCAGATCGCCATCAAATTACCGTGTTTCCAGGACAGACCTAACAGTATGCCGTAGACAGTTCCTCTATGTAGTAAATAAATTGATTAACCTGTTACCCGAAAATTTTATTTCAGATAAAAAATTTATAAAACAAAATATGAAATACGTTAATGCTCGTCTCTCAAAGCTTTTGAACACATTTCACAATAATTCATATATTTGATGCAATATATCTCAAGCCTTCAAACGATGATTTTATAGATGCTCAATAAAGATGAATCTGCAGATGCTATTCATGAATTCAGATGCTCTATAAAGAATTATTCAAAAGCTATTAATGGAGCACACAATATATCCAGCAGTGTTAATTGGCTATTCTATTGGAAACGATGCTACAAAGTAACTTACTCCATTGAACATTTCTTCTATTGAAGCTTCAGATGATAATCTTGAATCTATATCAATTTATCAAACAGAATATTACAGAATGCTCGTCAAGTCTTTGCAAACATTTGAGCTCAGTAAATGATGTTCACAAATCATGTTCATGGATTCATGGATTTCTTGAAAAATGCAAATCTCCCAGATTAAGATGATATTTGGGCTATGGATAGAGGTTGACCTAACAAGTGTTGTGCTATAATATGAGACGTTCCGCTACAATACAGAGTGAGTTATTCACTGAAACATAAAATCTCACCTCCACTCATAGATCAGGAAAATCAATCATCTTAAAATGCTTATAACTCAAGAATAGAAGTGAATTTCGCCAATGAGTTGACATATTATTGTTCCTTTAGTCAAGTACTATCATTCCTGAGTGTTTGAGCGATTTTGATGTTTGATTTTTGACCATTTTCGCAAAAATCCATGATGTTATATTCATGGATTTCATGGAAAATGCGACTCTTTCAGATCAAATTTATTCATTGACAATAGATACAATGCAGGTAAAAACAACAAGCATTCACCCAAAAACTGCTTTAAACCTTAATTTGGAATACACAGTCTAGAGGTTGTGTAAATGATACGGTAACTTAATTCATACACTATTTTGAGTCCAAAAAAATGTATGTACTATTAAATGTTCACAATCATTCATATTAATAAGTATTTAATGAAATATCTCCAGCTCCTTCTGTTTGGTGAGGAATTTAGATGTTCAAAGATGAATAAATAAATGAATATTTTATTGGTCATATTTTCAGAATAGATAGACCATGTATTTATAAATGGACCATGATGCTGTAGAATGAATTCTTTAGAAGTTATTAATGGAGCTGACAATATCCAGCAGTGTAAGTTGACTTATCCTATCAGAAACGATGCTATAAATCACTTCGTTTGGTGTTTTTTCCATTTCTGAAACCACATCGTAAGCAACTTTTTCTGAAAAGTCGGCTGCCAGTTGACTGAGGAGAAGAGCCATGTCAGCATCTCCCATCAGGTTCTCAAAGTTCATCTGAAAATTGTTATAATTTGTTGAACAATATAGATAGAAATCTTACAAAACAATAATCTTCCATATAAGGTTCTCAATTTTGATTCAAGTTCAGGTAAGAAAAGCTCAAATATAGGGATAACTCTATAAATCTAAGGGTAGTTTCTGAGCTCGGGATTTAGCTAAGTTCTAGACTTGAAACAGCTGGAGTCAGAAAATTAGCTTTCCAAAACGGGGTGTAGTCGCAGTTTTTATAAAAGTACTGTAGTTGCAGTTTTTATTTTCTCATTTTTACTTTCCTTGCCCTATTACCATATAGGTAAGGAAAGTATTGCTTTCCGAAAAAAATTAAGGTACCCCAATTTCTAAATTTCTATACGTTTTCAAGGTCCCCTGAGTCCCAAAACTGGTTTTTGGGTATTGGTCTGTATGTGTGTGTGTGTGTGTGTGTGTGTGTGTGTGTGTGTGTGTGTGTGTGTCTGTGTGCACGATATCTCATCTCCCAATTAACGGAATGACTTGAAATTTGGAACTCAAGGTCCTTTCACTATAAGGATACGACACGAACAATTTCGATCAAATGCAATTCAAGATGGCGGCTAAAATGGCGTAAATTTTGTCAAAAACAGGGTTTTCGTGATTTTCTCGGAAACGGCTCCAACGATTTTGATCAAATTTATACCTAAAATAGTATTTGATAAGCTCTATCAACTGCCACAAGTTTCATATGTGGAAAAATTCTAGGAGCTCCACCCCATCTATGCAAAGTTTGATTATAGATTTATCTAAATTTTCCCAAAAATCCATGATGTTATATTCATGGATTTCATTGAAAATGCGACTCTCGCAGATCAAAATTATTCATAGACAATAGATACAATGCAGGTAAAAACAACAAGCATTCACCCAAAACTGCTTTAAACCTTAATTTGGAATACACAGTCTAGAGGTTGTGTAAATGATAACTTAATTCACACACTATTTTGAGTCCAAAAATGTATGTACTACTAAATGTTCACAATCATTCATATTAATAAGTATTTAATGCAATATCTCCAGCTCCTTCTGTTTGGTAATGAATTTAGATGTTCAAAGATGAATCTTCAGAAGAATAAATAAATAAATATTTTATTGGTCATATTTCTAGATTACATAGACCAAGTATTCATAAATGGACCATGATGCTGTAGAATGAATTCTTTAGAAGTTATTAATGGAACTGACAATATCCAGCAGTGTAAGTTGACTTATCCTATCAGAAACGATGCTATAAATCACTTCGTTTGGTGTTTTTTCCATTTCTGAAACCACATCGTAAGCAACTTTTTCTGAAAAGTCGGCCGCCAGTTGACTGAGTAGAAGAGCCATGTCAGCATCTCCCATCAGGTTCTCAAAGTTCATCTGAAAATTGTTATATTTTGTTGAACAATATAGATAGAAATCTTACAAAACAATAATCTTCCATATAAGGTTCTCAATGTTGATTCAAGTTCAGGTAAGAAAAGCTCAAATATAGGGAACTCTATAAATCTAAGGGTAGTTTCCGAGCTCGGGATTTAGCTAAGTTCTAGACTTGAAACAGCTGGAGTCAGAAAATTAGCTTTCCAAAACGGGGTGTAGTCGCAGTTTTTATAAAAGTAGTTGCAGTTTTTATTTTCTCATTTTTACTTTCCTTGCCCTATTACCATATAGGTAAGGAAAGTATTGCTTTCCGAAAAAAATTAAGGTACCCCAATTTCTAAATTTCTATACGTTTCAAGGTCCCCTGAGTCCCAAAAACTGGTTTTTGGGTATTGGTCTGTATGTGTGTGTGTGTGTGTGTGTGTGTGTTTGTGTGTGTGTGTGTGTGTGTCTGTGTGCACGATATCTCATCTCCCAATTAACGGAATGACTTGAAATTTGGAACTCAAGGTCCTTTCACTATAAGGATACGACACGAACAATTTCGATCAAATGCAATTCAAGATGGCGGCTAAAATGGCGTAAATTTTGTCAAAAACAGGGTTTTCGTGATTTTCTCGGAAACGGCTCCAACGATTTTGATCAAATTTATACCTAAAATAGTATTTGATAAGCTCTATCAACTGCCACAAGTTTCATATGTGGAAAAATTCTAGGAGCTCCACCCCATCTATGCAAAGTTTGATTATAGATTTATCTAAATTTTCCCAATTATCAAGCTTCAGATACAATTTAAACAAAAAATTCCAAATGGAAAAGATTGAGCATGAAAATCTCTAGAATTAATGTTCAGTAACATTTTCACCTAAAATTGAAAATAAGCTTTAAATTCGAGAAAATGTGAAGAGATAGCAGACCTCATGGGTGTCTCCAGCGTTATTGCCCTGTCACCAGCTGGCTCAAATCTTTGAATAGTGGACTTAAGATGCGCGGGAACACTAGCGTCAGGTGATCAATTTTCATAACGGCAAGGAAAGTTGTGTGAGTGCGCCACACCAGATTTTTATAATTTGAAACGTTTTTCCTTGACAAAACTATACATTTCTAAATATATCATACAAGCTGAAACTTTACACTAATTTCTCTTTATTTTATTTTGTGTTTTATTCTCTAGCTTTTTGAAATTTAATTCAAATATTACTTTTACAATGACTACGACTACGTCCCGTTTCGGAAAGCCGATTTTCTGACTCCAGCTGTTCAAAGTCTAGAACTCAGCCAAATCCCGAGCTCGGAAACCGGCCCTTAACCCTTAATCTCACTATAAACCTTCGTTGACTGGACTGTAGGCTGATGAAATTGGTATATTCTGTTGTTCTGTCCAACAGTACAATCAAATGAAATCAACACACTATAATAGCTGCAACAATCGTAGGGAGATGCATTAAATAATACATGAAATTGAAGAGAATATGATGCTCTATGAGCTCGTCATGATTAGCAAAAATTTTTCCAATTGAGTGCTAAAGATACACTCTAAACGTAACATAAGCCTATCTGATACAATCTTGGTTTTAAATTTTTAAACTGATGTGAAAAGTCGTCCGAGAGTGACTTAATCTTAAGTTTTTAAGATTAGTATTAATTTAAATGTAAATGAGCATCTAATAATTATATTTATTTATTTGAATATTACAACGATAATATCCCTATGCGATAGTATCCCTCTAGCTGTAAACTATTTGAGGGATATATAAAAATAATCCATTCTTCTTCTTTTTCCTTTTTTCTTTGATTGAAATTCTTGTAAATGAATGTTACTTTGAAATTTGAATGTATGTGACTATTGTCTTTGCTTACCATTGTTTAGCCATTACAAGTAATAAATTGAATTATGGTTAATTAAAAACTAAAAATGCCACTTAATTCTATGATCTGCAACTTCTCAGAATTCGAGACTTTTGATTCCACTGTTTTTTGGTTCATCTAACTTCAATGTGATATTAGCTTATTTTTTCAATGATTTAGACTATATTATATAAATATTGTAGTAACATATGTAATGTATTTATGATGTGATGTTTATGACTTGTGTTAATATTGTATTATATACGATGCATAACATGAAAATAAAATTGAATTGAATTTCTTCTTTGGCTGTGCCTTATCCCATTTAAATGGGGTCGGCATTCCTTCCTCTTAGTCTGCCTCTCCACAAAGCCCTATCCAATGCTTGCTCTCTCCTCCAACCACTCTCCCGCAAGTCAGCCGCTATTCTATCTCTCCACCTCATCCTAGGTCTACCTCGTCCTCTCACACCATCCAAAACCAAATCCTGCACTCTTCGTCCAACATAATCCTCCTCCCGTCGCTGTACATGTCCGTCCAAACCACCTCATCCTTGTCTCCTGCATTTTCTTCCCCAGTTCTTATCTATTCTTCAATGTTTGATTCCATTACGAACTGCTTGTTAAATAATCACTTTGAACAATTAATTACGACATAGCAGTCAGGTATTTATATAAATAAAAGCTATAAAAAAGCTAGCTTTTATTTATATAAATACCTGACTGCTATGTCGTAATTAATTGTTCAAAGTCTTATTTTATCTCTTCTTGTCACCCCACACATCCATCTTAACATTCTCATCTTCAGTCACTTCCATCTTTCGTTCCTGTTTCTTTGAAATGGGCCATGTTTCTGTTCCATACAGCATAGCTGGCCTCACAACTGATCTATACACTTTTCCCTTCATTGGAAAATTCACTCTCTAATCACAAAGAACACCACTCATTTTTCTCCAGTTCATCCATCCACAATTTATTCTATGCTGTATTTCTACATCAAGCCCTCCATCTCTCTGTACACTTGAACCCAGGTACTTAAAACTTGCAACTGGTTGGAGTTGGTTTCCTTCAAGCTGTAAGGGTAGCCCATCATTGTTTCCCAATACCATGTACTCTGTTTTTGATCGGCTAAATTTCAGTCCCCTTTCCTCCAAAGTCTTCCTCCAGCTTTCCAGCCTTTCTTCCAACTGATCTTTGGTAGGTTCACAGAGCACGATGTCATCTGCAAATAGCATGCACCATGGTGCACCTCTTGACTGCAGCACCCACGACATCCATGAGCAGATCAAACTTATATGGCTAAGTGCTGAACCCTATATAAAAATAATCCATTACATACAGTAAAATAATCAATGACAATAGTTCTGTTTTCTTAATCGACCTCTTCATATTTCTTCATTTTTTTGTAACTGATTGTTCTGTTTTGTCCATTGCAACATAATTTAGCTTAACTTAACTTATAAAATAGAAACCAATGAGCTTGAGGTGTGGCTTGGAGATAAGAAGCTTGAACTAGCTAGAGGAGAGCAGATTATCATTTAGTGTGAGAATTTGGTATGTATTATCATAGATAAAATATAGTATACGAAGGTATCCCATGGTATATAGGTCATTTCTTAAGTAAAAATTCGACTCAGTCACTGTCAATGTTTTAGAACCGTTCCATGAAATAAACACACACACACACACCTATAATCAAATTCTACAGTTTTTATTTCATTTCTCATGTTTTAAAACTTCATTTTATAGATTAGAATTTGTGGAAGCTCAAGCCAGGTTAAACGGAAGTTGACGAACTAAATATCTGTTTGCCAAGTTATGTTCAATCTAATAGAATTTATAAGGATGGAAATAGTATATTTCGCACCTAGAGCAGAAAATGAGATTTTTCCGGCTCGAAATCGGTTTTCAAGTCCGAGGCCGTAGGCCGAGGACTAGAAAAGATTGAGAGCCGGAAAAACATTTTTGCCCGTGGTGCGAACGCTATTTTTCGACACACACAAAAATAAACAATATATAACTTATGAGAATAGTTGTTCCGAAAGCAGAAGTGGAAGGTGATAGCTCTAGCAAATCTGAGGTAATCTGAATATCAGGAAATAGTCCAAGTATTTTTATTTTTCATTCTGATTTGTCTAAATAACCTAAAAGATGATGTTCAATTATGTGGGAGGTTGAGTTTATACTTTTTTATTCTTTCAAATGACAATAAGATTATATTTTATTATTATAAATGTTTTAATTATTGAATAATGAACACAAATAATAAAAAGATTTTTGATCAGCTGTTTTTTGATCACCTTTCTTAGTTCCATGTTAGCGGCTGGAAAGGGTACTCTTTCCGGCCTAGGCCGAATTAATTTAATTAACAAAATATTTTATCTTGATTATGAAATAATTGAAAAATATATTTTCTCGTTTGATAGAATAAAATTTTTTATTTTAAACGAGAATGAACATTATTTACATCAATGAACCTGTATCAGCTACTGTCTATAAGAAGTCATTAAGAAGACAGAGGATCGGCAACGTTGTTCTCCTATCTTTCTCCACTGTCATTATAACGTGGACCTCTCTATAGAATCAGGAGTATGCAATAGGCCTACTGTCTTCTATTTACATAACACAGCAGGGTTCGAACAGATAAGAGGTATTCTCAAAAATATATATTCGAGGAATACTGTATCCTTTGCATTAAAACTCTACCGTATTGGAAAAAGTAGTTTCCATTCATTTTCAAAGTAAACTTGCAAAAGCACATTTTTTATGCAAATAATTATTATTTTTGAGGTAACATTCCTCCTATGTAGGTAAAACGAATAGCTTTAACTATTCATCTAATTGAATGTAAGGAATGATAAATAACTGAAGATGAAAAATCCCAAACCATCTCTCGATGAAGATAAATCAGTTTCTCTCTTCATTTTTTAAGATAATATATTAGAAGTAGCTTTAATAAAGTATTTGACACTTGCATAAGTTTAATGAAACATGATCAATCTAGGAAATTAATTTACTATATTTCAATTCATATCAATGAATATTGTAATAAATTTGAGGAGTAATTATATTCTAATATTAACTACTCACCCTCAATCCTTGAAGATCCATAAAATGTACATTGAGATTATCCATTTCCAATGGATTATCTCCCTGCTTAGGACTTAATTCTGCTGTTATTACCAACCTTATATCGTCAATGTTTATCCTGGGGACAATAAACAGATTAATTTGATTTTATTTCTTGTGTTATGAACTGAAAAATAATAATAGGCTAACGTGTACCTTCAGATTAAGCCTACTTGAATGTAATTATTATGAAACGAAAATCCAAATTAAATGCTGTAAATCACCCCGAAGACTTCTGCTACTGCAAATATTGACAACAGGGTAAACAGATAGATGGAACTTCGATGAGCGCTACTATTCAAAAATTATTTGTCAGCCCGAGAATCGAACCCAGTACCTCCTAATTGCCGGTCAGGAATGCTTACCCTTACACCAAACTGACAATCTCTGGATAGCAGCGCTACTTGAATGTTATTTAATAAGGTATACTTTCCCTTGAGGTAAACTTGGAAATACCTCTGAATACAACTATTGCATTATAGCAATATGAGAAGATATCCCATGGCATAGGTCATTTATGTTCCAAATTTGAAGACATTTTTTCTTAACTCAAGCCAATTACTGTCGACTACTGTCTATAATAACTGTTATGTTGGGGTAAGAGTTCAAGAACGGCACAGTATTAGAGACTATACTAGTGTCACATAGCTTCACCTAAAAACATACTACTAGTAGTTCTGTGAACAGTAGACCTCACGCAGTATTCTCATCCACGAGTACCCAATTGAAACTATAGACCTTATGGAAATACAGCAATAGACTGGCTTCTCCACACATCTGTGTAATCACTTTTCAGCTGATTTATGATGAATAATTCTATAGTCTGATTTTTACTCTAATATTGGCGTATGAAGGAGGCTCCTTTTTCCTTTTATATTATCCTTGAAATGCAAAATTTCAAAAAACCTTGTATATACATCGACGCGCAATTAAAAAGGAACATACCTATCAAATTTCATGAAAATCTATTACCGCGTTTCGCCGTGAATGCGCAAAATATAAACATATAAACATTCAAAAATTTAAACATTAAGAGAAATGCCAAACCGTCGACTTGAATCTTAGACCTCACTTCGCTCGGTCAACTAGGACTATCGGCTTGAGTTAACAGTGAAATTTAGAACATAAACGCCCGATACCATGGGATATCTACTTATGCTATCTTTTCTCTATGATTATAATTATTTATAGTGGATAAACAAAATACAATTTCAGTGTTATTTATCACATTACCTAAATAAATGGAATACTTATGGGAATGAATGAATACTTACTGGAAATCACCATCTCCAAATATAGGAAAAGCATCGTATGCCAATCCAGTCAAATTGTATGTGCCATTTATAAACACATCTTCCACTAAAACTTCCATTTGGATTTGCATCGTCAGAGGACATGTGAAGAGGTTGGTCCATTGAAGATTGGATGTATTGCTTACTTGACCATCGAAAATCATTGTCAACCTGAAATTATAACATAAATAATTCAGTTTTAATTTGAATGTTGTAGTGGAATGCTAAAAATTAATGAATTTATGAATTATTTTGGTCGGTTATGAATTAAATTGAAATGAAACTTAGAGCCACATCAAAATTTGAAAGGGCTGGAACAGCTAGTGGTTAAAACTTGAAATGCACCACATTTTACTATCAACTTTAAATACAATTTGACTCAATCCTGGATCAAGTTGAACTATGTTTAAACCATAAGGGCCTTACTGTAACAAATGGAAATTTGACTACAATTTAACACTTTGGTCAGGAGCGCCATTTAGGGGGGGCAGGCCCCCCCCAAGGATCAGATAAATATTGAAAATACGGGTCTATCTACACGAATCCTTAGAATCTCATTCTGATTTAATTCTTTTTAAACAGTAGTAGTTTAATTCCTTCTACAGTATCAACACTGTAGCCAAATTGCCTTGAAAGTATGGATACGTGTACGGAGTAATAAAGAATATATTTTTCTCTGTGGTGTAGTTGAAGCTTGAATATAGAATGGGTACAATATTATTGATCAGGGCACAATAAGTGAGTTATTGCAAAAATTTCAACGTGAGAATTACCAAGTTGCAAGATGTCACAGTGAAAGCAAAAGAAAGGGCACAATCAGACAATCAAAAATGTATGTACTACAGAGTTGGTGAGAAATATGGGAACAGCTTAATGTTTATTTAGCTTTTTAACTGAAAGTTATTCTCCAATTAGAATATGATACTAATGAAACTGTTGAAATTGTAAAAGAAAAATTTATCTTTTCCATTATTTTAAGAAATCTGTTTCAGTGTAGTCCTACTCTTTAGGGCCTCTCTGTAGACCTATATTTCCAATAAATATTTCATGATTTAATAACTAATAATGTAAATGTTTGTATTGATACTTCAACCACATTTGTATAAAACTGGAAAAAATGAAACAAATAATAACATCTTCGAATGTAGCATCTATGGGGAAAAACCCAGGACCATTCATCCTTTGGGGGTATTCCTTCCCCCCCTCATACCTCTTGGTTTTTGCCCCCCCCCTAGCAGTTTGGTGAAATGGCGCCACTGACTTTGGTTAATGAACAGTTCAATTCTAGCTTTAATTAATAGGTTAAAGGATGACACTAAAGGGGTATATCACTCTTTCACAGTGATATAGCCTACCCATTTAGTGTCAATCTTTAACCTATTATTTAAGGTGGAATTCATTTATTCAAATGATTATCGATGAATAAAGATAATTAAACAAAAATCCAAAGTTAAATGTCCTCACTGTAAATTTTCCTCTTCAACTTTTCGTTTAATGCTGAACCATTGTGGATCAACGGAAGGCAGATCATGTTCTTTATCTCCATTTTTCAGTATTTTTTTCAGCTTCTCCAACATTTTTGACACAATTTCTTTGGGATCCAAGTCTTCCTGGTTGTGCTGATCTGGAAAAATTAATTATTTCAAATCAAGTAGGTCTGATTTAATTATTTCAAGTGATAATTGTGTATCATTGAACCAATAAATGCATAAAATGAATATTGTATAATAATTATTGTAACGTTAATGGAATTGTATATGATAATACTAGTAGTTCTGTGAACAGTAGACCTCGCGCAGTTGTAAACCACAGTCTCCTCTGATACTGTCCATCAGAGTAAATTCTGTCCTGTCCTGTCGTGTCGACGAGATATCGGTGTATAAACGACCAATGGCTGTTTGGGTTGTTGTATCGACTATGCTAATAATTTGATGTGAACAGCTATGCTACTATCATCAAAAGCTTACCGAGTTGAAAGCAGAGAAAATTCGGGAGAAAATATTATGCCTGTGAGACAACTTGACTGTATGTTTTTTTTGGCTCAATAAAATGAATTTGAATTATGCTACTTCAAGTTATCAATGGCATACCTCACTGCATGCAATTAATAGTCCACACAACAGCTGTTTTTTCACTAAGTTACATTGAGATATTGTAAGCAGTATGGGAAATTCCTCCACGATATGGAAAATTACCAAATATGTAAGCACGGACGCCTCCACCAAATATGTAAGCAAGTTGGGAAACGGCGGGAGAAGCCTCCACCAAAATATGTAAGCAAGATATGCCTACACCCAATATGTAAGGGGAAAAGAACTATGAATACAAGAAATGAACAGAATAACTAGAACTTAAATGAGTCTTTAAACTATTTACATTTGAACAAAACAAGATTAATTTGATTATAAAACAATGAATTAATATGAATTAATGGGGAAACACTAGCTTGCTGCTAATGAGGATTCAATGTTTGTGGTTATGAAAAATTTAAGAACAATGATTCAGTAGTCACCTACCTTTTTGAAATAGCTTCCCACTTTGGCATCCACTGGTATTTCGCGGCGTTAATTATTAATTAAAAATCAAGATAACTGATTACTCAATCACGCAAGTTTATTTATGCCGATCACATTGGGCTTGTTACTCAAGGTCGAAATTTTGATCAGCTCCAAATTGTGTTGAATGAGGACTTAGAGTTAATGGCAGAATACTTCCAGCAGTGGTTCTTGAAGCCAAACCCGTCCAAAACTGTCTCAACAATATTCCATCTCAGTAACCAGCATGCAAAAAAGACAATTGATCTCAGGTTATGTGGCAAAAGAATATCTCATCAGGAAGCTCCCCGTTACCTAGGAGTCAGACTTGATAGATCCCTCACATATCGACAACATCTGCAGGGGTTGAGAGATAAACTGAAGACAAGGCTAAATATCATCAGCAAACTTGCGGGAACAACCTGGGGTTGTGACATGAATGCCCTTCGAACATCAAGTCTTGCACTTCTGTACAGCACAGGGGAGTACTGCTCTTCTGTCTGGGCTCGCAGCAGACATGTTGAGAAAATTGATACAGTTTTCAATGAAACTATGAGGAAGATTAGTGGGACATTGAGACCAACAGAGACTGAGTGGTTGCCTGTGCTCAGTAACATCATGCCTCCAGATCTCAGAAGGTTGGAGAAGAAGAACAAGTTCATTTCCCAGTTACAACACATTCATGAGGATCTCCCAGTCTCAAGAGATTTGGCTAACCCTCCACCAAGGCGCCTCAAGTCAAGAAGATACTTGAGACTTGACGAGCAAGAGGAAATTAGAAGTGCAAGGGAGTTATGGAGACTGAGATGGTTGCAGGGAGAGGTCAGGAACAAAGGCCTTGTGGATGACCCAAATGACATTGTTCCTGGCACCCAGCTGAGACGTAGAGAGTGGTGTGGCCTTAACCGGTTCAGGACGCAGGTGGGAAGGTGTGCTGAGCTGATGACAGCATGGGGATACACATCTGATCCTCTGTGCCAATGTGGACAAATCCAATCAATGAACCACCTTATATCTGAGTGTCCACAATACTCCTATCATGGAGGGCTGTCGGCCCTCCATGATGCTGGAGAAGATGCGTGTCAGTGGCTCCAGAACGTTCTAAATTCTATTAGTATTTGAAATATTAAGTTTAAAATTATGTTTTTTTTTATAATTTTGGCCTATGTATGCATATGCATATATATATATATATAAGATAACTGATCCAATGAAATGGGTTCAGATCCCGTCCTATTCAATAATACAATTCTCTTTAAACTGCCCGAACTGCGACAGGAAAACTGTATTATAAAACAAGAGCAAAATCTATCCCCTCCACCAGAACAGCCGGACTTTACTCACAGTCCTAACGAACGAGCTCACACACCGACCAAAAGAAAAGTTTTGGGTATTAAATATAACTCAGTCAATGCCAAACATAAAAGCCATCTCAAGTACATATTTTTATCTGTCGCACAAGCGGCACGTTTGTTATTAAAAACAAAAGAGAAGCTACATTAATTTTGACAACAAATGAAATAAACAATCTTTCTGTCGATGACAAAAATTGTTCAAAGACAAAAACACTGTTCATTAAACTTTTCTAAATTAAAACTCTAAAATCCTGATCAATATGAGATAAATATATGATTCATATATATGTCCCATATGACCAGGTGACAATATTGAATTGCATGCAATTCATAATCCACTCGACAGCTGATTTATAATGAATAATTCTATAGTCTGAATTTTACTTTAATATTGGCGTATGAAGGAGGCTCCTTTTCCTTTTATATTATCCTTCAAAATTTTCCAAAAACCTTGTATATACGTCGACGCACAATTTAAAAAGGAACATACCTGTCAAATTTCATGGAAATCTATTACCGCATTTCGCCGTAAATGTGGAACATATAAACATGAATACATAAAAACATATAAACAAGAGAAATACAAAACTGTCGACTTCAATCTTAGACTTCACTTCGCTCGGTCAATGATATAGCTATCTCAGATTATCTATCATTCATTCATTAAATCAATAAATGCATATTGAATCAAAAATGAATATTGTAAAATTATTATAACATGGATTGGATTGTATATTAGAATTATAGAATAGCTAGTGTTTCAACCTGATAACTTAAAACTTTATTCATGTATTTCAATACGCTTCATTCATTAAAGTTCATCATAGACCACCATCAATCATTTATTGAAGTTTAGTTGTTATTTATTGAAGTTTTTTTCAGTCATCCAATAATGACAGTTTGACACGTTGTGAGGCAAGACTCCTCCTTATCAAAATTTCAAATAATTTGACAAGATAGTGATATCTCGATTATTTGATATTCAATCACAATTTATAAACATGAATGAAAATATGCTATTGAATGAAAAAGACTAAGAAATTGTCAAAAACCACAGATTTATTGATACTTAGAAAGACCGGTTTCGGTTATTACACCATTGTCAATCTCTGATAAACAGTTTATCTTTTCATTCAATATGAATAATTACCAAAATATCAACTTCTCAACGACACAAAAAGTAAAATATGCTATGTTTATAAAAAATAATTATAGTACCCCAAAAAATTAATAAAATAAAGAATACAAATCATAACACTTAAATTATTACTTATTATTTTATTAATTTCAAAGGGCACTTTAATTCGATTTGATAAATGAAATAGAGTAACCCTAAATTCATACAATTTATATTATCCTTCAAAATTTTCCAAAAACCTTGTATATACGTGGTTATAATAGGGCTTATGCCTAGGTGTGCTCATATTTATTTCGCTTTATGTTTTTGTCATCTGAAGCAAAACATATAATTTTCATTAGTATTTTTTGTATTGTTAGATGGTACAATGTTTTGTAATAATATTATGTTGTGCGGAATAAATTATTTTTTGAATCGAAATTGAATTGAAAAATTTAAGAAGATGCTATCTATGATATAACTTGGGAGAATAATAATACCGTATCAAAATAATTGTTAAATATCTAGGAGTATAGAAAAGTTGTGAATTCTTCATCAATTGTGTAGACATTTTCTAACAAAATTGGAATTTGTTGTATTTTACAATATTATAAAATGACATTCTTTTTTAGGAAGCTAACTTGATTACCTTTCAGTCCTTCTTTCAATTCAATTTATTTGCCATAATATTACTATCAAGTGGACAAAATGCAGTAAGCTAATTATAATTATAATTGCATGGTAGTGTTTAATTATGTTTTGGCCTATCTCGATATAACGTTGAATATGGAATAATAATGCAAAACACTTTAAAAAATCTGGTGTGGCGCACTCACACAACTTTCCTTGCCGTTATGAAAATTGATCACCTGACGCTAGTGTTCCCGCGCATCTCAAAGCTACTATTCAAAGATTTTAGTCAGCTGGTGACAGGGCAATAACGCTGAAGACACACATGAGGTCTGCTATCTCTTCATAGTGAATGATTCAATAGAATCAACGATAATTTGCACTTGAATAATCATATTTTCTCGAATTTAAAGCTTATTTTCAATTTTAGGTGAAAATATTACTGAACATTAATTGTAGAGATTTTCATGCTCAATCTACTCCACTTTTTGTTTAAATTGTATCTGAAGCCTGATAATTGGGAATCTAAAATCGAACTTTGCATTGATGGGGCGGAGCTCCTGAAATTTTTACAGATATGGGACTTGTGGCAGTTGATAGTGCTTATTGATGACTATTTTAGGTATGAATTTGATCAAAATCGTTGGAGCCGTTTCCGAGAAAATCACGAAAAACCCTGTTTTTGGCAACATTTTCGCCATTTTAGCCGCCATCTTTAATTGCATTTGATCGAAATTGTTCGTGTCGGTTCCTTATAGTGAAAAGACCTTAAGTTCCAAATTTCAAGTCATTCCGTTGATTGGGAGATGAGATATCGTGTACACAGACGCACATACACTCATATACACACACACACACACACACACACACACACACACACACACACACACCACACACACACACACACACACACCACACACACACACACACACCACACACACACCACACACACACACACACAACACACACACACACACACACACACCACACACACACACACACACACCACACACACACACACACACACACACACACACACACACACACACATACAGACCAATACCCAAAAACCACTTTTTTGGACTCAGGGGACCTTGGAACGTATAGAAATTTAGAAATTGGGGTACCTTAATTTTTTTCGGAAAGCAATAGGCTACTTTCCTTACCTATGGTAATAGGGCAAGGAAAGTAAAAATGTCAAATATAAATACAATATAAGTCTTAATATGTTTAGTTATATAATTTTATCTCATTTATGTCATAGTAGAAACGATTCATCTCATACTATGTATGATTTATTTTTTCGCAATACACCTTATATAATTCAATAATTAATAATTCAATCATAGCCTACACGTCTATAATTCAATTTCAATGTCGTAGTACGTTTTTAGAACAATATTCTTAAAACATAGGACTAAATAAAACATGACATTCTACTTTTCTCCATCATTCAGAATGATTGGAAAATGATAACAAAGACACAAAAATTTTATATAGAATAAAGTGAATTAATAAAATGAAAAGGGTACTTGATAGCTTTCATTGTGTTGCAATCATTTCAGTAGATCAAGCCCTAAAAAGAAAAGTGAGTAATTAAAATAATGTACTACACTAAAAATAGAAATTGAATACTCAAACAACAAACGTACCTGATACAGTATCATTGTGCGAAATTTGATAAATCAAATTGTTGTTCATTTTATCTATATTCCATTTCAAACTTTCCACTTTCTCCCCCGTTCCAATCCAAAATAAAAACAGAAAAGTAGCTACTGCTCTTATCAACGTAGACATCCTGAAGAAGATATTGAAATTAATAAATTAATATAACAGTTAAATTTGGGAGAGGAATAGCACAAGGTTACCTTATTTTCTCTCTTCCAATAATTTTTGATGATGTACTTATTGTATGAATCAATCAATAATAGAACGAATTATATAAATTGTTATCATTATCATACAATCATATGTATAATACAACTTATTTTTTTCAATCTTATGACCACATAGGATCACTGTAGTCTCTGGTTGGTCCTCTTTCTTTGTTTATTCGTTTCAATTCTCTTCATTCCTTCCCAGTACCTTTTCATTCTGTCAGATCTTTCTTTTCTCAATTCATCTGAACAAACCTGCTGCCTTCTCCTAATTGTTTTTATAGATAAGATCCTCTTTCTGTCAGTGATGGTTTCCCTATAGATTTTTGTGCGATTTTTGACATCGTCAGTAGTTAAATTTAGTTCCGATAAGTCTTTTTTTATTTCCAGAAGCCAAGGAATTGTGACTCTGTCTGTTTTTGCACTCATGAATGTTAGGTTCTAAGAATATGTCCAAAGAAAGAAATTCTCTTTTTGCGCATTGCGTCAGTTATTGGCTCTATTTCTCTGTAAATCTGTTCCCTTGGAAGGATTCTGAACTGGTTCTACATGTCTTTTGTTTATGCAGGTTCTAAGAATCCGTCTTTCAACTCTTCTTATAGTTTCTTTAATTCCATTACCATCAATATTGAAAAGTGTTTCACTGCAATACATTGCTTGCGATCTTAGAACTGCCTTGGAGTGTTTTGTATGAATGGAAAGACTTTTTCTCTTATTAGTGTCCGTAATTACATGCTGTCCCTTGCAAAGCTTAGAAATTCTTACATTTCATGAGGCCTTCAAACTAAGATTATTACGTGATCGTCTCTCCTAGATATCTAATAAGCCAGTATATATTGTAATATACATAAATAAAGTACTCATCAATCAATCTCTCTCTCTCTCTTTCTCTCTCTATCTCTCTCTCAATTTGGTAGAGAGTTAGTGGGGAGGATATTTTTAATATTCTTCCCAAAGAATGGACATTGATATGTCCAAAGCTCCGCCACTTTATGTAGATGCATAACAATATGATTATTATCTATAGTTTTTATATTACAATTGCTTTTCATATCATATCCAGTTCATAGTTTTTCTTAGTCTATATTATGTAAATTCATCTATAACTTTGCTGTATTGTAAGCTATTGTATATAAGTGTATAAGCCAGTATATATTGTAATCTCTTAAATAAGTACTCAATCAATCAATCAATCAATCAATCTCTCTCTCTTACCCAGTCGTGTGTTGATGGGAAGGATATTATTTTATATCCTTCTTAGGAATCGAAATATTTTGTTTTAAACACCGCCGATTTATGAAGTTACATTCCAATATTACATTATCGTTATTCTAATTGCATTCAATCTTTATTCTCATTGAATAATTTTTTATACTTTGTAAAATTCGTTGAATAATTAGTATCAACGTCATTCAATGTGAATTGGTGTTTAAGCCAGTAAATATTTTAACATACATGAATAAAGAACTCCAATCTAATCTAATCTCTCTTGCTCACTCTTTCTCTCTTTGGTACATTGATGTACAAACCCGATTAATATAAAGTGAAATAATATAAGTCTGAAAACTAACACTCACCTGGAGTTCTCTCTCACACTCTCACTTAATCCCACTCACTCTCTCTCTCTCTCTCTCTGTCTCTCTGTCTCTCTCTCTTAGGGTTATGTGGCAGAGAGGACCAGGAGTCCTAACTCCACCCTAGTAAAGGCATATAATCAATCAATCAATATCTATGTAGTTTGATGCACAAACCCGATTTGAACAGAGTGCAGTGTGTGACGTTGAATCCCGAAATAAACTAAGATTCATCCGATTCTATTCACAGCTGAATGATAACTGCAAATAAAGGTAGACTCTGCTATCTAGCCACTCTTCAAAACTTTATTATCGCTTGCATTATTCTATTTTCTCTCTTTCTTCTCTCTCTCCCTCTCTCTCCCTTTTTATATTCCTTTTCAACTCTGTCTTTCTCTCTGTCTCAGCTTTTATTATTCCTTTCTCTCTTTCTCTCTCACTATATATCTCTCTTCGTCTCTCTCTCTCTTTATCTTTCTCTTTCACTCTTTCCTCATATCTTGGTTATATTTGATACTCGATCAATCAACAGCTCCCAAAAATACAGTGATAAATAACGTCGTTTTCACCTTTCAATTTTTCACTCTCCACTTGATTGGTGAACAATTTTGTGATAACACTGCTTTCTTTCTGTATCTTTTCTCACTCCTCTTCTATCTCTCTCTCTTTAATCTTGCTCTCTCTCTCTTTCTCTGTGGTTTTTGGTAGAGAGTTAGTGGGAAGGATATTTTTAATATTCTTTCCGAAGAATGGACATTGATATGTCCAAAGCTCCGTCAATTGTCAGGATTAATTCACAATATTAATAGCAGTTATTTTAAATATACTTACCATTGTTTGAATAAGAAGATTCCATTTTAAATTATTAGCTTATGATTTAGAAACGTTAAGTCTCTACTCCTACATGCGACCAAGTGTTTCACTTATTTATTTATTTATGAAAAACTGGAAGCAATACAGGAACCTAGTTTCCAGGACCTTATGCCAGTAGTTTTTCACTTCCAGCCATATTTTACAGATAGAGATATAGATATTTAGAATAATATTATTTTTTTTCTGATTGTCACATCTTTGTACTGTTTTTGTGAATAAATTGAATTTATGTAGATGCATAACAATATTATCTATAGCTATTACCAATTGCTTTTTTCATATCATATGCAGTTCAATAATTATATTTCCTTAGTCTATATTTATCCAATCTATATTTTTGCTGTATTGTAAGCTATTGTATATAAGTGTGAAAGCCATACCATATATTGTAATCTATCTAAATAAAGTATTCTCAATCAATCTCAGTACCGTATATATTGTAATCTACCTAAATAAAGTATTCAATCAATCAATCAATCGATCGATCAATCTCTCAGGTTCTATCAGAGACACAATTTATTCTTCATTATCTATTGATTCATACGATAAGTGCATCATCAAAGTGATAGGGAGAGAATAAATAAGGTACCAAGCTTGTGCTATTCCTCTCCCCTCTAGATAAGGTTACACATAGTCCGAAATTAACTAGCAGTCGGAGAACAGTAGAACTCGCTACACTCACTAACATCACATCTCGCTAACTCACACACGCCCACTATTCACACACAAACACACATACAAATTGGATTTAGAGTATTATGATAGCCTATAGGTGGTAATAGGATCGGTGGGGTACGCTGAGAAATAGAAGCTCTTTACACTTTTCAGCTGGTATGCACGGTTGAAGAGATAAAAATCTGGTGTGGCGCACTCACACAACTTTCCTTGCCGTTATGAAAATTGGTCACCTGACGCTAGTGTTCCCGCGCATCTCAAGTATACTAGATCTGAGCCAGCTGATGACAGGACAATAACGCTGGAGATATACGAAGTCTGATATCTCTTCATAGTCTTAATTAAATAGAATCAACAGTTGCCAACAGTTTGCAATTGGATAATCACATTTTCTCGAATTTCGAGCTTATTTTCAATTTTAGGTGAAAATGTTACAGAACATTAATTTAATGTAGAGATTTTCATGATCAATCTTTTCCATTTGGAATTTTCTGTTTAAATTGTATCTGAAGCCTGATAATTGGGAATCTAAAATCAAACTTTACCTAAATGGGGCGGAGCTCCTGAAATTTTTACAGATATGGGACTTGTGGCAGTTGATAGAGCTTAACGATGACTATTCTAGGTATGAATTTATTCAAAATCGTTGGAGCCGTTTTCGAGAAAATCGCAAAAAACCCTGTTTTTGACAACATTTTCTCCATTTTAGCTGCCATCTTGAATTGCATTTGATGGAAATTGTTCGTGTCGGATCCTTATAGTGTAAGGACCTTAAGTTCCAAATTTCAAGTTATTCCGTTATTTGGGAGATGAGATATCGTGTACACAGACAAACATATACACACACACACACCACACACACACACACAACACACACAACCACACCACACACACACACACACACACCATACAGACCAATAACCAAAAACCACTGGACTCAGGGGACCTTGAAACGTATAGAAATTTAGAAATTGGGGTACCTTAATTTTTTTCGGAAAGCAATACTTTCCTTACCTATGGTAATAGGGCAAGTAAAGTAATAATTCGGATTCCAGAAAATTCAAAATTTCAAACATGTGATACAAGTAATAATGCCGCTTTGAAGGGCTGAGAAGAATGAGCCCTATTTGAACCTGATCCGATAAAGTATTCAAGAGCTAGGTTGATTTTTAGGGTTTCCGAGTAAAGGGCCGCCATCTTGAAACAGGGATGAATTTGAAAATTTTAAATACATAAGTTCTTGCGCCTTGTTTTGTATACTAAATTTTATCCAAATCGGACCATAACTGCGACTGTACAAACAAACATAACTGCGGTACAAACAAACAAACGCCGATTGACTTGGCTTCGCTTTGCTCATTCAACAACTTCCTAGAATACTGCAGTTTTCACCTATTAATTTTTTACTCTCCACTTGATTGGTACTAGTAGTTCTGCGAACAGTAGACCTCGCTCATGAATACAACTTTCAATCTAATGAGAAGGGCCAGTACAGTAAGTACAGTATATTGTGAAGATTTAGCCATGTCATCTATTATTTTTCTCCATTGAAAGTGCTAGAGACACTGCAGGGGCACCGGACTTATCAAGTCTCCATATTCACAATATAAACATATATTACAACTTTTCTAATAATTAATTATAAGGAATCGGTCAACTGACGGGAAAATGGAATATGCAGTATGCAATTTAGACGATGAATCGTCTCACAAACGATGGGACGGATAATGATTCTAAATAAGATGGGTTTGTTGGTGACAATGACAGGAGGTTGCTAATGATGTTTTTCATGAAAAGTAGATTCAATGTTATAGCTTGATAAATAATGCAGTTTTCACCTATAAATTTTTTACTCTCTACTCGATTGGTATACTATATTTTGTGATAACACTGCTCACTCTCTTTCTCTTCATTTTCCTCTCTCTTTCGACTCAACGGAAGAGTTTTTGCAATGCGAGGTATCTGATATGGGTTGATGAGAAATTATTGCAATATTGGTTTGATACTGATACACAATGACATATTTCAACTAGACTATAAGTATAATGAACTTGTGAATTTTATGATATTAGAATGTAACTGTTTCAACTATGTAACTTACAACAGAGGTTGTATTATAAATTGTTCCATTGTTTGACGATGTTTATTGCTTTTTTTCAATCTTGCCCTCTTTGAGGAAGACGCCGGCCAGGAAGAAGGAAAACATCTTGGTTAAAGGACCTGAGAGAGTGGTTCAACATTGACTCAACATCTCTGTTCCGAGCTGCAGTCAATAGAATCCAGATTGCATTGATGGTCGCCAATCTCAGTCGCGGAGCCGGCATATATATACAAGAAGAAGAAATGTTTTTTTTTGTAAAGTTTTACGGCAAATAAAATTTGTCAAGAATCGAACTGACTCTGATAAAAGGTTTCAAAAGAGATAATCCTATTTTGATAGCGCATCTCCTCAACCTTCCCCCATAGCAAGCCACCAGCCGGCTGTCACCACCTCATCCAGTCTACCTACAACTTCTGTGGGAACCGTGTCGCAAAACGCTTGTCTGAATCGCAGGTAATTATTTGCCGCTTGCCACTGTTAATTATTTCTATTGTCTGGAACTCCTTGTAAAATCGCGGTCTTCCGTAATCCAACAAAATTCTTGATTCTTCATTCTTCCCGTCTTTCTTCAATTTCCCATTTTCTCCCAACTCCAAATCTACCTTATAATCCCTGTAATATTTAATCGAGCTATTTTCCACTCTTCATATAAATAGATCTTCATATTATAAACGAATACTCGTACACTAGTCAAATATTAGTTTTTCAATTTATTAAATTTCAATTAGTAAAAACACACAAAACAAGACAAAAAAATACAAAGATTTACGAACAAATAAAACACAATAAAATGTTACAAATATAAAAAACCATGGGCTTAGGGTTGGGGTGTTTTGGAGAGAGAAAAAAAGAGAGGAAGATACCTAGCCAACTATGGTTTCCATGTAATAGGCAGGCAAAGAAGAGAAGAGAAGTAATGAGGAAAAAAGGAAGGGAGAAATGGGGGGAAGGAAGAAAACAGAGGAATAGGTACTTAAAATAAAGGTAAGCGAGTCCACTGAAAAATGAAAAAAACTAATGAAAAAAAAAAAAAGTAGTTTAAAAATCTACTTTGTGAAAATAAATAAGGACTGGAAATCTCGTGAAGTGAATAACTAAAAGACTTGACCTATTTCGGACTATTTATTTATTTATATAATATGACAATTTCCACTGAGTCTAGCAAGATCCATAGTGGTACAAAACAAGACATTTCAATTTCATTGATGTCATACATTGTACAATAATACAATATTGACACAAGTTAAATACATAGTCACATTGGTAAATTACATTGTAAAAATATCAAGATATTAAAATGGTAAAAAACAACTCAATTCGGTGACAAGATGACAAGAATGACATCATTTTAAAAATTTCTCAATTCAAAAAGCTCCATTACACTGTAATAGTATATTTCGCACCTAGAGCAGAAAATGAGATTTTTCCGGCTCGAAATCGGTTTTCAAATCCGAGGCCGTAGGCCGAGGACTAGAAAAGATTGAGAGCCGGAAAAACATTTTTGCCCGTGGTGCGAACGCTATTTTTCGACACACACAAAAATAAACAATATATATAAAATAATAGTAATTGTTTACTAAGCACTTCCGAAAGCAGAAGTGGAAGTTGATAGCTCTAGCAAAATCTGAGGTAATCTGAATATCAGGAAATAGTCCTAGTATTTTTATTTTTCATTCTGATTGGTCTAAATAACCTGAAAGATGATGTTCAATTATGTGGGAGGTTGAGTTTATACTTTTTTATTCCTTCAAATGACAATAAGATGATATTATTATAAATGTTTTAATTATTGAATAATGAACACAAATAATGAAAAGTTTTTTGATCAGCTGTTTTTTGATCACCTTTCTTAGTTCCATGTTAGCGGCTGGAAAGGGTACTCTTTCCGGCCCTAGGCCGAATTAACTGTGAGTGAGAATTCATCAAGATGAATTTGATGCGTTGATTGTCAATAGATGGTTTATGAAATACTATGAATCACACAAAATTCCATAATATTCTTTCCATATTCCATTTTAGGATGAATAAAAGCTGAGCTAGATTCAAAAAAATTGTAAATTATTTTGTCATTCTTCAGTAATAATGAATGCAATATGAACAACTCTCTTTTATGAGGTCAATCGTTTTTTCCAACATTTTCCAATGGGGGTGATAATAAATTATTTGTAAAGGTCTTTCAAGGAATCATTAACCACAGCTGGTACCATACCAATCAACTAAACTTCAACTCCAAACTACCGTATTAATACACTACCTCCGTAAACAAAGCCGTTGTGCATTCGTGTGACGTCAGCACGTGTGACGTCAGCACCGGTAGGGCTGATATAGATCAGCTGAAATCAATAGATTTTACTTTCCTTGCCCTATTACCATAGGTAAGGAAAGTATTGCTTTCCGAAAAAAATTAAGGTACCCCAATTTCTAAATTTCTATACGTTTCAAGGTCTCCTGAGTCCAAAAAACTGGTTTTTGGGTATTGGTCTGTGTGTGTGTGTGTGTGTGTGTGGTGTGTGTGGTGTGTGTGTGTGTGTGTGTGTATGAGTGTATGTGCGTCTGTGTACACGATATATCATCTCCCAAATTAACGGAATGACTTGAAATTTGGAACTTAAGGTCCTTCACTATAAGGATCCGACACGAACAATTTCGATCAAATGCAATTCAAGATGGCGGCTAAAATGGCGAAAATGTTGTCAAAAACAGGGTTTTTCATGATTTTCTCGGAAACGGCTTCAACGATTTTGATCAAATTCATACCTAAAATAGCCATCGATAAGCTCTATCAACTGCCACAAGTCTCATATCTGTAAAAATTTCAGGAGCTCCGCCCCATCAATGCAGATAGATTCCCAATTATCAGGCTTCAGATACAATTGAAACAAAAAAAAATCAAGTGGAGTAGATTGAGCATGAAAATCTCTACAATTAATGTTCAGTAACTTTTCACCTAAAATTGAAAATAAGCTTCAAATTCGAGTAAATGTGATTATTCAATTGCAAATTATTGTTGATTCTATTAAATCATTCACTATGAAGAGATAGCAGACCTCATGTGTGTCTCCAGCGTTATTGCCCTGTCACCAGCTGGCTCAAATATTTGAATAGTAGACTTGAGATGCGCGGGAACACTAGCGTCAGGTGATCAATTTCCATAACGGCAAGGAAAGTTGTGTGAGTGCTCCACACCAGATTTTTTATCTACGCTTTTTATCCTGTGCTGACGTCACACGAATGCACTACGGCTTTGTTTACGGAGGTAGTGATTAATACCAGTTCACAAAATTTATCTGTTTATTACAGCTGGTTACTTCAGATGCTAAATCATATTATCACAACATGATCATCTTTCTGTTCTTCGGTAGCCGCTCGGCTGACAATTCCAAAAACATAGGTCTGTAAAATGAATTAATAAATAACTGTTATTAACCCACATACCTATTGAAATTTCTGGTCAGAAACCATCCCCAATATTCACACAACATATTCCCAAAGTTTCATGCCGTTCTGTCAAGTAGTTTTTAAGTTTATAGGGAACAAACAAACTAACAAACTAACACACAAACAGACATTCATTTTTATAATACCGTATATAGAGATATAGATATAATATTCTATTCTTCAATAATAATTCACTAAAATAAATATTATTTTGATATGGCTACTTGAACATTTAATTATTCAAGTTGTATGTAAGATGAATCAGAGACAAACAAACATAAATAGAGACAGATACAGACAGACAAACAGAAACAGACTTACGCTTATCCTTTCTCTATGGTTGAATAGAGTGGGAGTAGTAAGTTCACAGAATTTAAAAAAAAACCTAAAAATACCACTTCTTTGAAAATCGGTATCTCCAGAACCAATAATCGTAGAATACTGCGCGATCATTCAATTTATTGGAAATTCTACTGTCTTCAACTTTGTAGAGAATGCTTTTTCTCGAAAACCTCAAGGTTTTCGAACTAAAGTGATAAAATTGAAAAAAGTTCCAAAATTTAGGGGTTTTGGGTGTTTTTAGGGGTGAATCCGGCCTCTGGCGTGTCAGAAAATACCAAATTTGGATTCAGCGCCTCAAAATACATATAGTACCGACAAGAAAAATTCTTTTGTGGCTGTTTTTCATTTTTTCCCGAAAATTTTGATTGGACTGATAAGAAAAGCTATCAGATAAGGAAGGGGCTGAGTATGCAACCCGCTCAACAATTGATAAGGTTCCGGCTGAATTGTCAAAAATTTCCAGTTCAGTGTGTTTTCTCCATATTGCTGAGGATGATCACTACACAAGACCTAGACTTGTGCTTGGCTATAGTGCGGTCCACGTTATAATGACAGTATATTATTAACAATGATGTTGCTATCCTTGTCTATCATTCGACAAACCAGATAACGCTATCCCTTTCCAGCTTTGCAATGTTATCAGAAATATATCATATTATTTTACTTTTGACAGTGACTGTACAGATGTAAAAAATCTTCAGGTCATAGGCCATGCGGCCATGTTTCATTTTTATTGTAACAAAATAATTGAGTAGACATCACGCATAATTCAATATTTCTTTCTGAATTTGTTTAGATATTACCTTATGAGAAACCCAAATAGTACCTGAAATTATATTTTATAAGCTGATAACTTTGAAAATCCTGGACTCTTAGTTTGTTCTCTCGAACAGGCTTCATTTACTGGTACTGGTATGAATATTGAAAGATATTCGCGAAAATTAATTTCATATTTTTCTATATTATAAATAGGATTATATTTTGCTATTATACTTTTAAGAGATATTGCTACAGATATCTACCGAATAACTTAATTTATGTTGATTAGAAGTTCAGATTCTTGTATAAACCTTTGAAGATGACGGTTTTGATGATGATGATAATGATTATGCTGATGACAACAGAGTAAGGTGGACTCCGAACCAAGTAAACAAAATTATTGTGGACGACTCATTTAAATAAGAGAGAAAGCAAAAGGAAAGCCCTTTTAATAATCAAATTCGAATGCAGTGTAGAAGTTTCGCTCGAGTTCGCGCTGCATCTATGAGACCATGAAACCGCGCGCATTTCATGTGCCAGCACAGCTATGGAGCTACGATTCAATACAAAGCGCATGCGTCATAAAAATGCTGAAGACGTTGAAGCCTCAGCAAGTCAGCAGCTCTTGCTGGACCTGTAGACTCGTTCATTGCGACTTCAGCTTTGTGATTGTAAACCAAGGTGACAAGTGCGTTTCTACAAATCTCAACTTTGTTCTGCAAACTTTTCAACTTTCGTTCAACTTTCCGTGTGAAATACCGTGAGTACCCAATTTCCATTTCAAATTATTTTCTCTCCCGTTTTCAGACTATCATTTTCCCAACTTTGAATCATAGGATCAGTCAATCCAATAAAGATACATATTTGATAGAAATAAGATACTTTGACCTTCATGAAATTGGATAACTTTTAGTTCAAAAATGGATTAATTTCTTTAGTAAGATAGTAATAGATAGATCTAAATAGATAGATAGTAATCTATCTATTATAGATTAATAGATTAATCTATTAATCTATGCAGATTAATAGATTAATAGATTTTTAGTAGATTTAGTAGTAAATCTACTAAACTGAGCATCAAACTATCATAGTTTAATTGATTCAATAAAGAATAACTCTTCGATAGAAATCAGATACTTTGACCTTGATTGAATAGCATAACTACTTTTAGTTCAAAAGTGGATTAATTTCTTTAAAATGTTCTAATACTGAGCTTTTAGCTAATTGGTGTGGATATTTCTATCATTGAAAGTAAGTTATGTAGTAAGTTATCCCAAAACACCGTCTCACTTCAACGTTTCAATTCGTATTTTCATTTTCACGAAACTTTTCATGAAATTGGTAGTGTTCTAGACGAATATTATAACTGAACGTTCCAATTCGTATTTTCATTTTCATGAAATTGAAAGTGTTTTAGACAAATATTATAACTGATCGTTTCAATTCGTATTTTCATTTTCACGAAACTTTTCATGAAATTGGTAGTGTTTTAGACAAATATTATAACTGATCGTTTCAATTCGTATTTTCATTTTCACGAAACTTTTCATGAAATTGGTAGTGTTCTAGACGAATATTATAACTGATCGTTTCAATTCGTATTTTCATTTTCACGAAACTTTTCATGAAATTGGAAGTGTTCTAGACAAATATTATAACTGATCGTTTCAATTAGTATTTTCATTTTCACGAAAATTTTCATGAAATTGGAAGTGTTCTAGACAAATATTATAACTGAACGTTTAAATTCGTATTTTCATGAAATTGGAAGTGTTCTAGACAAATATTATAACTGAACGTGTTTCAATTCGTATTTTCATTTTCACAAAACTTTTCATGAAATTGGAAGTGTTCTAGTAGTTAATAACTTAAGAAATATATCTGTTATACATTTAGAAGCTTTCGATCCCATGTTGCTAAACATACCAGGGTCCCAGTAGCTAATTTTTATGCATGTTTTGTATTTTCATGAACCATTTTTACTGTTGATTTATGTTTAATCTCAAGCACCATGTTAGGGATCTCTTGATAATTTCGAGCGCAAAAAGAAAGGCGTTATGTTCTATTGTTTTGCATCTGTGGTTGAAAGATATTTATGAAAGTAGCCCATTATTAATATGGAATACCGTACCGGAAATAAACTTCAAAACCATCAGGCTGTCTGTTTTCTCCTGAGGGTTGAATTTTCACGTGAAATTGTTCATTAGCCAGTAATGTTTCAATAGTAATAGACAATATGTGATAAAATTTTTGTTGTTTTTGAGTGAAAATTGACTAAATTCAGGAGTATTTAATATCTAAATTTTGGAGAGAGATAACAAGGAGTATCCTTAGTTTTTCTCTCTGTCACTCAGAGGGTTGTGTGGTAGGGAGGACCAGGAGTCCTAACTCCGCCCTAATAAAGGCATATAATCAATCAATCAATCACTGCTTTCTTGTGAAAATAATAAATTATTAAAATACATCAATTTGAATAACTATTAAAACACCGCTGCAAATCTATTGGATATATCTGGACAAATCTTTTCGTAATTATTTAGAAATTTCTACATGGTGCTATAGTTTTAAGTTTGTATTTTTTTGAGCCTGTTCTTGTTAGGAATTTTTTCTTGGACGTTTCGTTACATATTTCATGATCTGTTTCCCACATCGAATTACATTTATTATTTATTCATTGATGAATTTCCCAAGTATCTACGATTAAGTTTGTAGCGTGAATGATGTTGTGGGATTTTCCATAATTGAATAGACTTGAAACGTTGTCAAAAATCCACAACGTTTTAAGTCTATTAAGTTATCTATTTATTATTTGTTACCCACATCGGATTACATTTTTATGTTTTATTCATTGCATATGTTTTATTCATTACATAACTGAACTGTGATAGTTGGGAGGGAATCCACATATTTTCTCCCGTATTTTGATGGATTAATACTAGGATGTTTCGTTACATATTTCATGATCTGTTTCCCACATCGAATTACATTTATTATTTATTCATTGATAAATTTCCCAAGCATCTATTCATGATTTGTTAGCCACATCGGATTACATTTTTATGTTTTATTCATTGCATATGTTTTATTCATTACATAACTGAACTGTGATAGTTGGGAGGGAATCCAAATATTTTCTCCCCGAATTTTGATGGAATAATACTAGGATGTTTCGTTACATATTTCATGATCTGTTTCCCACGTCGAATTAAATTTATTATTTATTCATTGATGAATTTCCCAAGTTGCAGTGATAGTAGTTTTTCTCCTCAAAATTTTCAAGTTTATTTCAATATTATTGAAACTTTCGGATTGTTTTGTGTTATTTCCGGCTCTTATCAACCCTTCGAAATTCAAAATTCATCAGTCACATCACGAATACGTATTCTCTGAGTGTTAATCTCTGGTGAAAACAGAAATCTTAAACTTAACCTCACTTTGGACTATTTATGTGCCAAAATCAAGGAATTGAAGAAGTTTTGGGCAATTGCCTGTTTCTCTTTCCAAATATCGTGTATGTGACTGTTCTAATAAATAAATAATAAAATAAATAAGTATCATTGATACATAATATTCATTGATACATAACTGAACTGTGATGATTGTAACGGAATGCTGAGCCCAAATATTTTCCTCCCCGAATTTTGTTGGAATAATACTAGGTATCCAAATTGAGGTTGAAGAAAAGTTGCAAGTTTAAACTCATTAGTTGAGTATAGTTCAAGTTATGTATAGTTAAGTTGCATTGAAGAGGGATACTATTACTTGAGAATGATTAGTTTACTGTTTTATGAAGTTCAATTTATGAGGAATATCTATTGAAATGTATGAATATTAAGGGCTACTTTCTTGTATTAGTAAACATTTATTGGAAATTTATTTTTATAGCCTGACGATGGTGTGATCACCGAAGCTAGTAGTTAAGTTACAATTTGTATTCTTGTTTTATTATTTTAAAGGGTGCTATGAGTCTATGTTATAAATAGAGGAATATTTAATTTAGATAACATTTTTCCGTACTCCGACAGACTGCCAGTGGCTGAAATAAACTTTATACTGATGGAATTTTGCAAAGTTTTTCGATTCTTAAACTTTCAAGACATCAGAATGATAAAATTATCTTGGGGGAAAAATTTTTCCGATTGTTATTTCTCAAGATATAAGGACATAAAATTAAAATTTTCCAATCATATCGCTCCAAAATTCAGTAATAAATAAATTCGAAAAGTATTGGTGATACTTATAGTAATTAAAATATTACTTAAAGTAATAGATCAACTTTGGTCAATCATTATATGTCTACGATCATATGTCAATAATTATATAAATTACATATAAAATAATCATAGATATTTAATAACAAGTCGGATGAAGGTTTAAGAATCTATATGCAAAATTACAAGTTTATCAGTCCAGTAGTTCAGACGTGATGAAGCGTCAAACATAATATTTTCCTATCCCGTACGTGTATAAGCCAGTTCTTTCCTTTATTATAGTAATTCTTTCCTTTATTATAGTAACATGACGTAATGAAATCTTGAAGAATTGAAAATAGGCCTATAACCATCCTCGGTTAATTAAGAATTTATAAGCAAAATTTAAAGTTTATCAGTCTAGTAGTTGAGACGTGATGAAGCGTCAAACATAATATTTCCCTATCCCGTCTGTGTATAAGCCAGTTCTACACTTTATTATAGTATGGATTATTCATTCACTCCAAGCAGACAAAATCAGTATTAGCTGTGAGTTTTGTGTCATTTGCAGGTATAATATAGCAATATAATATATCTGTCAATATAATATAATATCATTTGCAATATAATAAAGACTCACTGGCCTCGAGTTTTTCAGCTTGCAGTACAGTGTTGAAATATTCTCATGAACATTTATTCAGTATTCACAGTTTTCCTACAGAATATTATTGAGCTTCTCTGCTTGCTTTGGTTTCATCGCGTAGAGCATTGTCGTTGGTTTCTCGGTGAATATTATTGATTTCATTTGTCAACTGTCATAGTGTGTGGTCCAATTATTGGTAATTAGCACGGCGCACTTGTGTTAGCAGCTGCTTGTTTTTCTGAGAAACGAGTGCATTGAACGGCAAGCTTAATGAAATAATTACCAACTGGCGACGATATTTTTCCAACACTGGAAATGTTGTTCAAGGTCTACAGTCAAGTCCACATTATAATGTCAGTGTTTGATTTGTATTGTATTGCTATCCTTGTCTATCATTCAACAAAGCTATCTCTTTCTCGCTTTGCTATGTTGCCAGATCAATGTAGAATTATAATATTACATCGATGAACCTGTATCAGCTACCGTCTATAGAATAACGTAATAACAAGACAGAGGATCGGCAACGTTTTGTTTCCTATCTTTCTCCACTGCCTTTATAACTTGGACCTCACTTCAGCATCGATTTCAAAGCACGGACAAACAGAAAAATTATGATTCAGTGTAGACTGTGTTGTTGAGAATCGGTTGATTTTCGCTGTGTTCCCGCCAACTATGAATTCCCGCCAACTCTGTGTTCCCGCCAACGGTCATAATATTCTTCCATAGTCATCATTTCAATTGAAATCATTTAGGCGCGTACTGTACTTATTCTTTCTCACTCCACCTCACACACACACACACACACACACTCTCTCTCTCACTCTCTCACACACACACACTCTCTCTCTCACTCTCTCACACACACACACTCTCTTCCCTATCCTTCGCTCTCTTTCTCTCTATCTCTCTTTCCCTCGCCCCTCTCACTCTTTGTATAGGTAATGTCTCAAAGTACAAACGATGTTTCAAACTGGAAACTTTATTATCGTTCCTCCTCACCCATTCCAATCTATTATTTGGATGATTCTTCCAATCTATACCTCGCGTTTTTTTGTCTGCCCCACTCTCTCATTCTCTCTATTTCACTTTCTCTCTCTTTCTCCAGTATATATTGCCAGTAAATATCTCTAGCCAGTGAATATTGTAATCAGCATAAGTTCAAACTTGTCCGAGATCGGGAAGGCGAGTATACTATGATACAGTTTTCAAAAATTTAAATATCTGAATTTTCAAAGACGCTGTTATTGCTTTGTTATCATAGGCTTTTATCACAAGTTATTCTCGAAAACTTAATTTTTATGATAGAAGGAAAATTCGAACTGTTTCATGATTGGTTAGGGAAAAAACTGGTAGGCCAGTAGACTATCATACGGTTTTCAATAATTCAAATATCTCAGTTTCCAAATATTTTGTTATCGCTCTGGGTTATCAATGTGTCTTATCATGAAATTAATAGAAATCTCAATTTTGGTGTTGAAAGAAAAATTCTATCTTTTTCATGATTGGTAAGGCGACTAACCAATAGTAATATCATATCGTTATCAAAAATTCAAATATCTGAATTTTCACAGATTTTGTTATCGCCATGTGTTATTAATGTGTCTTATTACAAATTTCCCACGAAAAATTAATTTTCTTGATTGAAGAAGAATAATAATTCAAACTGTTTCATGATCGGGAAGGCCAGTAGATTATCATACCGTTTTCAAAAATTCAAATATCTTAATTTCCACAAAAATATTGTTATCGCTCCGTTATCACAGGCTCTTATCACAAATTATTCACGAAAACTTCATTTTCATGGTGGAAGAAATTTGTTTAACTGTTTCTTGATTGGGAAAGCCAGTAGATTATCATACAGTTTTCAAAAATTCAAATATCTGAATTTTCACAGATTTTGTTATAGCTCCCTGATCACTGTTTCTTATCATGATATCGTTAGAAATCTCAATTTCAGTGCTGGAAGAAAAAATCAAACTGTTCCATGATCGGGGAGGCCAGTAGACTGTCATACAGTTTTCAAAAATTTAAATACATGGATTTTCACAAAACTTTTGTTATCGCTCCGTTATCACAGACTCTTATCACAATTCATTCATGAAAACTTAATTCTCATGATAGAAGAAAAATTTAAACTGTTCCATGATCGGGGAGGCCAGTAGACTATCATACCGTTATCAAAAATTTCAATATCTTAATTTTCAAAGATGCTGTTATCGTTCCGTTATTATAGGCTCTTATCACAAACTTTAAAAACCCCCAGGAATTTCCCGTCCCTCGGTTTTGATTTGATGCCCTGAGGCGATCACCCTCTCCCCAAACCCCCCTTACAGAATTGGAACCAGTGGTCCAGACCTTTGTTGAGACTATCTCCATAGTGAGGTCCACGTTATAATGGCGGTATTTGATTAACATTGGTGTTGCTATCCTTGTCTATCATTCCACAAAGCAGGTAGCACTATCCTCTTCTAGCTCCACAACGTTGCCAGAACATTTTCCATCAATGCAGAAATATAATTAATCAACAAAATATCCAATCTCAGTTTTGAAAATTTATTATTTCATCATTGATGCATATATTTCCTTGACGAATGAAATACAGGGTGATTCTTAATTATGGTAAATGATTTGATACGTGATAGTAGAGGTAGAAATAAGAAAAAAGTTCTCATAAACATATATCCATGAACGCTTTATTAGCGAGCTATACAGGGTAAAAGATTTCGCCCGGAATTCAGTTTCTCTGGTGAAATATACCGATGCTGAATTATTGTTTGGGGACTAGTTTTTGAAAAAAACTTATGGTGGATTTTGATATAAGTTAAATGTCATTTAGATATTTCTCTTTCTTATGAAAATAAAACTTTTCATAAAATAAAGAATATTTTATTTGCAATCAAAATAAAGAATATTTTATTTGCAATCAGCTACAGCCTGTGAGTTATTAGATCTCTCCTCATAAAACAGCAAATTTTTGTGGTGTAATGTACTACATAAGAATACATTTTATTTAAATTTAGTTTACACATCTTACATAATTCTTTTCAGAATCAAATTCTCTACTATTTTTATTGCGAAAAATTATTTATTTACTGGTCATTAAAGAAAGTTATTGGGCATTAAACTGAGAAGTCTGTGTTTTTCCACTTAGAATTTTTGCATATTTCAACTTTTTTCTCAAAAACTACTCACACTACAGCTTCCAGACTAGTTTTATTCAGTTTTTCAGATATTTTTCCATATGAATCCACCATACGTTTTTCAAAAACTAGTCCCCAAACAATTCAGCATCACCAGAGGAACTGAATTCCGGGCGAAATCTTTCACTCTGTATAGCTCGCTAATGAAGCGTTTATGGATATATGTTTATAAGAATTTTTTTCTTATTTTTACCTCTACTATCACGTATTAAATTATTTCACCATAATTAAGAATCACCCTGTATAATTGTTGAGAATCGAACTGACTCTGATAAAAGGTTTCAAAAGAGATAATATTTTGATAGTGCATCCCCTCAAGCTCTCCCCTTAGCAAGCCACCAGCTATCAGTAACCACCTCTTCCAGTCTGCCTACAACTTCTGCGGGAACCGTGTCGCAAAATGCCGTCTAAATCGCAGGTTATTAATGGCTGCTTGCCACAGTTAATTATTTCTACTTTCTGGAACTCCCTGTAAAATCGCGGTCTCCCGTAATCCCTCAAAATCCAACAGCTTGTTCCACACGAGCCAGGATATGAACCAGTATAGAAAAATCACAGTTTAAATCTCGTTTGTAAGTTTCCAAAACTCATGTCTCAAGTTGTTACTCCGTTAAAAAGTGTGTTCGAGTCGTGTGAGTGTTTCAATTGTTTGAATAAGTTATTACCTTTTTGTGTAGTTGAGAAGTTGATATTGTAGTAATTATTCATATGAAATGAAAAAGACTAAGAAATTGTCAAAAAACACAGATTTATTGATACTTAGAAATGTCAGTTTAACTTAGTTTCTAAGTATCAATAAATCTGTGGTTTTTTGAAAATTCCTTAGTCTTTTTCATTTAATAAGTTATTCAACTCAAAGTTCCATTTACCTCCCTTAGATTGAGAGAAGGAGGGAAAAGTGAATGATTTCAAAGTTTTTTGTAGTGTTCAATTCAGTTGTTTGATGTTCGCCATATTTTGTACAAGGCATTTCATGTTGTAAATTCAATATCTTTATTATCGTGACGTCATAACTCGGTATATCATGAAATTTGGAGCATGAGGTGGATTGAAATGCCATTCACGATTTGATGGTGCCGTTTGAATTTCATCTTGATTCTTTGAAACTAGTAGTTCTGTGAACAGTAGACCTCGTGCAGTTATAAACCGCAGCCTCCTCTTATACTGTCCATCAGAGTGAATCTTGTCTGTATGTCGTGTCGGCGAGATATCGGTGTGAAAACGGCTAATGGCTGTTTGGGTTGGTGTATCAAAAATGCTAACATCAAAAGCTCATCTCCTTCAAGACATACTGGCAACAGGACAGCCCGAGTTTAAAGCAGAGAAAGTTCGAGAGACAATACTTTGTTATTTTAGTTATTAATTGCATGCGTTATTGCACGCAATCAATAGTTCATTCATAGTACATAAAAATTGCATTCAATGAGGGATCCAATTAATAGTCTACACAGCTCCTGTTTTTCTACCAAGTTACATTGAGATATTGAATTGCATGCGCCATGGCATGCAATGTATAATCCACTCGACAGCTGACTTATGATGAATAATTTTCTATAGTTTGATTTTTACTCTATTATTGGCGTATGAAGCAGGTTCCTTTTTCCTTTTTTATTGTCGTTGAAATGCAAAATTTCCAAAAACCTTGTATATACATGACGCGCAATTTAAAAAGGGACATACCTGTCAAATTTCATGAAAATCTGTTGCCACGGTTCGCCGTAAATGCGCAACATACTAGTAGTTCTGTGAACAGTAGACCTCACACAGTATTCTCATCAAGTACCTGATTGAAACTATAGACCTTATACAGCAATAGACTAGACTGGCTTCTACACACATCTGTGTAATCACTTGTCAGCTGATTTATGATGAATAATTTTCTATAGTTTGATTTTTACTCTAATATTGGCGTATGAAGGAGGCTCCTTTTTCCTTTTATACTATCCTTGAAATGCAAAATCTCCAAAAACCTTGTATATACGTCGACGCGCAATTTAAAAAGGGACATACCTGTCAAATTTCATGAAAATCTATCACCGCGTTTCGCTGTAAATATGGAACATATAAACATTAAGAGAAATGCCAAACCGTCGACTTGAATCTTAAACCTCACTTCACTCGGTCAATAAAATTCATGTATTTCTGAGAGTTTGCATGAGGCGCCTACAAAATGCAATCCATTATCACAGTGGATATGTTTAGGTAGACCTCTTCTTGAGACAAATATATCCAGAACCGCTAGAAAAGCATCGGTAGTGAGCCCACATACATACTCTAATCAACTACCCGGACAGATAGACATACAAACAATGCCAAATAACCCTTGTAGGTTTTTGTACCTTTGATAAAGCTGGCCTTAGTTACAAAAGGTCCAGTGAAATCATCGACTCCCACTATTTAAGAAAGGAGGCGCCGAATTTGTTCTGAAGTCAGAGATTATAGGCTGTTTAGGTTGAAGCCGCGTTTACACCAAAGTTATTAACAAAATGTTAATAACTTAATCCTTATTAGATTGAGCATAACTTATCATAGACATGATGATCATATGTGTTAGTCAAGTTCGTTCAATTTAATAGAATCTATAAGGATTAAGTTATTAACATTTTGTTAATAACTTTGGTGTAAGCCCAGCTTGAGAATGGAGGATTCACTCAAAATCCAACAATTACATTATTTGATTATTTTCAACAAGAATGAACAGTTAATTGACCGAGCGAAGTGAGGTCTAAGATTCAAGTCGACGGTTTAGCATTCATTACTCTTAATGTTTAAATGTTTATATGTTGCGCATTTACGGCGAAACGCGGAAATAATAGATTTTCATGAAATTTGACCGGGCATGTTCCTTTTTTAATTGCGCGTCGGTTTTTGGAAATTTTGCATTTCAAAGATATTACAAAAAGGGAAAAGGAGGCTCCTTCATACGCCAATATTAGAGTAAAAATCAGACTATAGAATTATTCATCATAAATCAGCTGACAAGTGATTACACAGATGTGTGGAGAAGCCAGTCTATTGCTGTATTTCCATAAGTTCTATAGTTTCAATCAGGTACTTGTGGATGAGAATACTGCGTGAGGTCTACTGTTCACAGAACTACTAGTAGGCTGATTAGGTTGAGAGTGGAGGATTCACTCAAAATCCAACAATTATATTTTTCGATTATTTTCAACAAGAACGAACAGTTAATATTACATCAAATATTCCGGTATCAGCTATCCTCTAATTTGTAATTCAATCATTGAAAAATATTTTTTCCGACGATTAAAATATATTTGATTATCTTGAACAAGAATGAACAGTTAATAGTAATATAAAAATAATAATACTGAGGGCGATGCCCACATAAGTTCTCAGGCTTGTACGTGGGTGATGAGTGAAAGGGATGATGATGAGAGATGACTACTACTTTTTAGTCGGGACCGACGGCTTATCGTCTCCTCCGAAAGACGGGGTGGTCGTATCTATGTGATTGTCCTGTTGTCAGAAACACATCTTTATTTTTCACTAATTTATTCTGTATTCATTTTTAAAATAAGTACATCATCAAAATGATATGGAGAGGAAAAATAAGGTAACCTTGTGCTATTCCTCTCCCTAATTTAGATAACACATAGTCCGGAATAGGTTGAGTCATGTAGCTCTTCAATTCACGAAATTTAAATTTTCAAAATTTTTCACATCTGATTTAACACATCAGATTTACCAGTACAGCCATAGAGGGCAGTGACAAGGCAGATAATCGGCACGATGCTCTTCTTTCTTTCTCCACTAAAATTATAACGTGGACCCCACTATAGCTTCATGTTTTTATAATCAGGAACACTATGATGGTTCATGGATACAGGCAGGGAACATGAATTAATTTCAGAACTATCCTCTATACCGGGCAGTGGGAAGGCAAATAATCGGCAACGCTGTTCCCCTAGCTTTCTTCTTGGATACAGGAATTGATCATTGAAGCGTATTTTTTAATGACGAATAAAATATATTATTTGATTATTTCAAACAGTTTAAATTGATTCAGATATACTGGTATATCCTCTTTAGAAGGCAGATAATCGGCAAAGTTTTTATTCTATTTTTCCACTACCATAATAATTTGGAATATGTAAGGCATGGCCTACGTTTGTAGGTCATAGATGAGGAGGAATCTTCGAGCTGAGAAGATAGCCTCTCATAGAGATGCTTAAAAATTATGAAATAAAAATTCTTTTTTCGAAATTCTGATCAACGTTTCAATTCGAATATCGGGACACCGAGCTTCGCTCGTTATTTTTATTTATTGATAAACAGAACAAAATTCTCTAAAAAGATCGTGTTCATATTTTACAGCTGGCTATACGTCAGCTTATGAATTTCGGGGATGCGATATTTTGATTTTCCACAGAATCACTCGCTCACTTTTCACTACCAACAGACGACGAAAGTCTCAGCTGTTTCAGCCGATAAATTATCCTTTTTTAATGTCGTTCAGCGATTTCCCAAGGATGAGAGCTAGTGCAATCGAATTTTTATATCATAAACCTATTATGTTTCAAATTTCGTGAAAATCGTTAGAGCCGTTTTCGAGATCCGTTGAACATAAATAAATAACCATAAATATAAATATCCAATTATAAAAATATAGTCTATACAGATATTTCTCGCTAAATATAATAGGATTGACAATTTTAAACGAGAATGAACCGTTAATATTACATCAATAAACCTTTATCAGCTACCGTCTGTAGAAGGCATTGACAAGACAGAGGATCGGCAACGTTTTTCTCCTATTTTTCTCCACTGCCATTATAACGTGGACCTCACTATTTAAGAAATATCATCTAATTGAGGTAAATAATATTTTGTAACGTGTGAGTTCACATAAATGAGAAGTAGGATAAAATGATATTCATAATTTACGTTTATAAATTGATAACGAATGGTTTAATGGCATCTCAAGAATAAAGAATATGAATGAAGAATACTCTAAGATTATGTAAAATAATCTTATCAATTGATAATCTTAATCTTATCAAGAAGGTGTTTGATAAGGGATTGTATTGCTATCCTTGTCTATCATTCAACAAAGTGGATAGCGCTATCTCTTTTTCACTTTGCTTTGTTGCCAAATCATAAAATATTGACTGTGGAGATGTTAGCTGTTTTTCCGCCCAGATTTGAGTTGTTTCAGATTTTACAGTGCTACAAGTAAAGAATAGAATGCAGATTGAAGCATTGTAATATTATTACACTCTTTACTCTGGCTACAAAACTTCGCGTCGAAAATCATGCATTATTCTCAGTTTCTCCCGTGAATATTATTGATTTCTGTTCTTTATTTACTTGCATGGTGTGTGGTCTGTCGCTGGGTCGCGCGCTACCGCGCTAATTGTTCGTACGACTTTCTAAGAAACAAAACAATAGCAAGCTCGCTAGAAACAATTATTTAGGTCCACGTTATAATGGCAGTATTTGATTGACATTGGTGTTGCTATCCTTGTCTATCATTCGACAAAACAGAAAGCACTATCCTTTTCTAGCTCCAAATCCACTCCACGTGGAGTACCGAGTTTGATGAACGAGCTTTGACGTCTTGTATTCGATTTCAGAGCCAATGAATATTATTCTATTGTAGAAAAGTTTACAGAAACCAACAAAAGAATTGAGTGCACGACTGCAGACTGATTTGTTTTCAGTTGATATTTTCTTGGATATTTGTTCCCGCCAACGGTCATATTCTTCACTAGTCATCATTTTACGAACTTTTTCTCACTCACTTCGATGCTTGTTCCCGCCAACGGACATAATTCTTGAGAAGTCATCATTTCGTCGGAAACCTGCTCATTCCCTCTCTCTCACACTCTCCCACTCTTGTATGAGTTGTGGCTTGCCTGTGACTTGGGGGGCATGCCACGTGATCGCTCTCGTCCAATCACAGCGCTCCATTTCAAACCTGCTGGTACAGTGGATGCCCGGCCGGCCGTTAGCTCCTCGTCCTCAAGTCCTCATTCTGCTGTTTGCTCTAGACTGTGTCATTTTGTGAATTAGTTTCCGAAATAGTGAGCTGAGTCGTAAGTAACCAATTTCAATTTTATCTCAAATTATCTCTCAACAAACTCCCATGTTCATTGTCGTTATAATAAATGCGTTATAATACGTACATTTTCAAGAGATCATGTTGCTTTCTCGTTTCTATTTCTCAAACTTCTCATATTTTAATAGTTGATTATCGAATAGTTTTCGTGTCTCGTGTATTAGTTCTTGGTGTTCAATTTATTATCATAGAGAAATTCGGAAAGGGAACAAACAGTTTTGGGCTGTTGGTCATTTTATAATCATGTACCTGATTTGTGCATTGGTTAATGTAAATGAATAAATATATCATTTTTATATTATTTGTCTCTGTTATTATTCAATTATCTATTATGTGTTCTAGTATTACTATTCATTGTGAAAATTTAAATAACATTGTTAGGATCGTACGGTGCGTCAGTTGTGTTTGATTCTAATTTCCAATTTAAATTGAATTTTTTTTCAAAACTTTTCACGAGATGGATAGCCTAGTATGTAATAGATTCTCCTTGTTTAATACTAACTTCCGTTGTTTTTCAAAAGTACGGTACTCAATAAATTATTTATTTAGTCTTAGTACTTAACTAGCGGAGTTTGGATTGATCAGTTTTTCCTGGAGTTTCCATTCTCCATAAATTAATCGTTTGAGAAAATCCGGGTATCGGATTGATTGGTTTTTCCTGAAGTTTTCCACTCTCCATGAATTAATTGTTCGAGAAAATCAGGGTATCGGATTGATCGGTTTTTCCTGAAGTTTTCCACTCTCCATAAATTAATTGTTTAAGGAAATCAGGGTCCCTCGTGTAGCGATTTTTAATGCATGCTTTGTTTTTATATCAATATTATTATAAGTATCATGTTGAGGAATATCTAGATAATTCGAATGCACAAAGAAAGGCGTTATGTTCTACTATGATTTGCATTGGTGACTGAGAGTAATAATTGTGAATTATTCATAAAAATATTTCAATCTTAATAAAAACAATGTAACAATAACTA
Organism: Nilaparvata lugens; assembly: GCF_014356525.2. Classification (NCBI taxonomy): domain Eukaryota; kingdom Metazoa; phylum Arthropoda; class Insecta; order Hemiptera; family Delphacidae; genus Nilaparvata; species Nilaparvata lugens. The sequence goes on along the minus strand of NC_052516.1, from coordinate 6,624,322 downwards.
TATTACCCTATATTAAAAACAAATAAAGGGTTCTACAAGCTGTTATATTGTTTTTATTAATTTGAATAAAGTAGCCCATAGAAGTGAAGTGATTACAACAATGATTAGAATAATATATTGACTGGAAATTATTCATCAACGTTTCAACGTAATATAATATACCCTATTCATACTATAATAAACTTTATTATTAGTAAATCGTTGAAATAATTTTTTTTAAATGGTTGAATTTTCAATAAGATTTTAGTGATTACTACAATGATTAGAAATAAAATATTGATTGGAAATTATTCATCAACGTTTCAACGTAATATAATATACCCTATTCATACTATAATCAACTTTATTATCAGTAAATCGTTGGAAATATTTTTTTTTAAATGGTTGAATTTTCAATAAGATTTTTTTTAATATTTTGAATAACAATTAACTACCAATGCAAATCTATTAGACATGATCAGGTCAAATCTTTTTTCGAAATTATCTAGAGATTTCTACATGATGCAATAGTTTTAAGTTACAATTTTATTGAGCTTGTTATTGTTTGAAATTTGTTGGCCGATTCGTTACTCTCTTCCTCCCCAACCGCCTCCCTCTTTTACTCTCTGCGCACTCCTTTTCTCCTTCACAATTTACCACCTCCCATTCTTCCACCATGTCTTTCTCCACTTCCACTTGCTCTGTCTTTCTAGCGCTATCCCTCTCAATCTTTCTCCTTCTCATCCTCTTCCTTCTCCTCCTCCTCATTCACCTCATCCTTCACCAGCTTTCTCATCTTTCTCCTCCTCTTCTCCGACCACCACCACCTCTCCTCCTCCACCACTCCTCCTTATCCTCCTCCCCCTCCTCATAATCATCACATTTCAATTTTAGTGATCGAATGAAAATTTCAACTGTTTCTCAACCAGGAAGACGAGTAGACCATTCTACTTCTTTGAAAAATACAAATATCTCAATTTAAACAACATTTAGGGCCGGTTTCCGAGCTCGGGACTTAGCTAAGTACTAGACTTTAAACAGCTAGATTCAGAAAATTGGTTTTCCTAAATGGGGCGAAGTCCCAGTCATTGTTATATTCACGTTTAAATGAAATTTCGAAAAACTAGAAAATTGAACACAAAATAAAATAAAGAGAAAATAGTGTAAAGTTTCAGCTATTTTGAATTATTTAGGAATGTCTAATTTCGTCAAGGAAAACGTTTCCAATTATAGAAATGAGAAAATAAAAACTACGACTACTGTTATAAAAGCTGCAACTTCCTTTTTGGAAAGCCAATTTTCTGACTCCAACTGTTCAAAGTCTAGGACTTAGCTAAATTCCGAGCTCGGAAACCGGCCATTAGTTGTTACAGTTCCTCATCACAGGATCTTATCAGAATTTTCCAGAAAATTTATTTCTAGTGATAGAATAAAAATTCAAACTGTTTCTTAACCAGGAAGGCGAGTGAAACCATTATACTTCTTTGAAAAATTCAAATATCTCAATTCTCATATTTACGTCATATTTATGTGTTCAGAATTTGAAGCTGATTGATCAAATTGTTCAGAAGTTATTGTAGAACATACACACTCACAGACAGACAACGACTTTGGCCTTGAGTCAAAAATAAGAACTTGCCAACGCTCGTTCAATTATTCTACTTTTTTATGTTTCCTGGACATAAGTAAGAGAGACATTTTAGAAGAGATTTGCTCTTGTTCTAAGCACAGATTCTCTACTTGTCTGTAGATATAGACGAGTAGAGAGTTGAATGGTTGGATGAATTATAAATGAGTTAATTAATTTGTCTCTTTTTCAGATGGAAGGACTTGTGCTACGCAGTAGGGTGGTGCCTCGTAGGCCCCCCCACCCATACGCACTACGCAATAATCGTGTAAGGCCGCAAGGTAACAAAAACATTATAATCATTTCAAAAATAACTTATTTCTCATTTTTACTTTCCTTGCCCTATTACCATAGGTAAGGAAAGTATTACTTTCCGAAAAAAAATTGAGGTACCCCAATTTCTAAATTTCTATACGTTTCAAGGTCCCCTGAGTCCAAAAAAGTGGTTTTGGTGTGTGTGTGTGTGTGTGTGTGTGTGTGTGTGTGTGTGTGTGTGTGTGACGTCTTATCAAAAAGGCATTTTCCGATTGGTTCTCGTGAGATTAATCACAGTTGAAATTAACCGGCTTTTGTGCAACTTGGCCTTAATATTACATAAGATTACCTGTAATAACTATCCTCTATAGAAGGCAGAGAATGGACAACGATGTTCTCCGATCTTCCTTCTCTGTCATTATAACGTGGACTTAACTATGGCAATCAGTAACTGTTCATTCTTGTTTAAAATGAAAAATCTTATTTGTGAAGGAAATGTATGCTTCAATGATCAAATAATGAATTTTCATGACTTAGATTGAATATTTTGTTGTTTAATAATATTTTTGTATTGTTTGAAACGATGTGGGAACATTTCGGAACTAGGAAAGGATAGCGCTATCTGCTTTGGGGAATGATAGACAAGGATAGCATGTTATGAGCTCTGGCTGAAACTTTTTTGTTTTCTTTATCTTTATTATTGATTTTCATTATTACTATAATTTTTGATTTACTTTTTGTCTTGTTCTCTTTTATTGTTCTTTCCATAATTTTTTTCACCTTTTAAGATGTCTTTATTATTCATTTATCCATTCATTATCATTATATAGTATGGTTATCTATTAATATTATTGTATAAAAAGGCTCTTCTTGGCACTGTCTGGTAGAGTAGCCTTTATTTCATGTATATCAATAAATAAATGAATAGCAGCACCAATGTTCGATACACTTCATTTTATTATTCAAATTGGATAATCTTTCTCAAAATAATTGTTAAGATCATTATAAGAGTGAGAAAAAGTGGCAACTGAAATTTTTGAGTGGTCTAATAAGCGAGTTATGGGTTGTTGAAGTGCTAACTTTCCAGATTCCGTTCTCTTTCCAGATCATATAAACGGTTTCGACTAAATACTAAATTATTAGAACTTCTCATAAAAATTAGAAAAGTGTATCTTTCCAAACTGTAACATTTTATTCCCCATATCGTTCATAAATAAAAAAGTAACATTCTCTGTAAATTCGATAACTTGTTTGTTTTGGAATTAATCACGAAAAACGCATATCAGAACAAAGCCAATGATATACTGAATGTATTAAAAAAAAAAAACTTCAATGCAAAATTAGAAACCGTTTATGATCTGGAAAGAAAACAGAGTTTAGCACTTCAACAACCCATAACTCGCTTATTAGACCACTTAAAAATTTCAGTTGCCACTTTTTCTCACTCTTATAATGATCTTGACAATTATTTTGAGAAAGATTATCCAATTTAAATAAAAATAAAAAGGTGTACTGAACAGCCTTAAATACAAGTTCACTTGCATACATTACTTTATGTATTATAATATTATATTATATTATAAACGGTTTCGACTAAATACTAAATTATTAGAACTTCTCATAAAAATTAGAAAAGTGTATCTTTCCAAACTAAAACATTTTATTCCCCATATAGTTCACTAATAAAAAAGTAACATTCTCTGTAAATTCGATAACTTGTTTGTTTTTGAATTAATCACGAAAAACGCATATCAGAACAAAGCCAATGATATACTGAATGTATTAAAAAAAAACTTCAATGCAAAATTAGAAACCGTTTATGATCTGGAAAGAAAACAGAGTTTAGCACTTCAACAACCCATAACTCGCTTATTAGACCACTTAAAAATTTCAGTTGCCACTTTTTCTCACTCTTATAATGATCTTAACAATTATATTGAGAAAGATTATCCAATTTAAATAAAAATAAAAAGGTGTACTGAACAGCCTTAAATACAAGTTCACTTGCATACATTACTTTATGTATTATAATATTATATTTATTTATTCATGGACAATGGATTGTTAATTGTTTTCTTTTTCTTATGATGAGCATACTATGATCTGTCACCATCTCAGTAAAAAGATCAGCTATTGGTTTAAACTTGGAATGGAACATGTTAGCCTATTAGCCTGATAAATATTGCCATAGTGAGGTGCAAGTTATAATGGCAGTGTTTGATTAGCAATGGCATTGCTATCCTTGTCTATCATTCAACAAATCGGATAGCGCTATCTCTTTCTTGCTTTGCTCTGTTGCCAGATCGTCTTTTAACAATGTATAATTGATAATTAACTAACAAAATATTTCATCTTCACTATGAAATTATCGAAAAATATAATTTCTTGCTGAATAAAGTATGATTAAGGTTTAAATCAGTTTTGGGAGATTGCCTGGTTTGTATTTGTATATGATTGGATAAATTGAATTAAATTAAATTGATTATTACAGACAGCCTATTTTCGAAAGCGCCCTCTCTGATTGGCTTTATCACGATTGAAATTCAACGGACTTCTGTGAAATTCAACGGACTTCTGTGATTTTCAACGGCCTCTATAAGTTTATTAAACTACAATGATAGATTAATTTGTAATTATATTTGGCTTAGCTTTGTTGGGGATGATATATAGTCATGTATTCTATGGTGGGAATGATTGTCATATATACTGTATATTTATATATATATATTTTTTTTATAATCTTTGTTTAATTTTTTGTATAATTTTTTTAAATATATTTTTGTTATTATCAGGAATTCCCCAACTAGTCATGGGCGTAGCCCTTATGGCTTTTGGGCTAGCCCCCCAGGCGCCCCCCGCGCCACCCCGTCGTGGCAAAAGGAGGAGGAGAGATGAAGATGGCGATGAAGAAAACGTGGAGCCTCCCCTTCGCCGAGCTCGCGTCCTCACTGAGTGAGTTAACCTACACTATTATAATTACTTTTCTCTCTCTTTTTATCTCTTCTATATATTACAGAATTATTATTATTTTTGTGATTCTTCTTGTCTCTTCTATTTATAAAATTTTGCCCCCTGGCACCCCAGGGCCCCCCAAATTTTTGGGACACATTCAAATTTGCTTTGTACAAAAAATGTATTTGGCTCAACTCACACTTACGCGACTCAGGTCGAGAAGAGACTCGACTCTAGTGGAGAGCATGTGTTTTCAAATGGTGACGTCGCGGAGACTAGAATTGACTGGTCTGAGTGTCACCATTTGGAAACACATGCTCTCCACTAGAGTCGAGTCTCTTCTCGACCTGAGTCGCGTAAGTGTGAGTTAAGCCTTATAGGCCCGATTTCACCAAACACCAAACCAACAGTTTAACGAAATGAAAACTGCTGTTTGGCCGTAACCGACAGAATCGAATTTCACCACACCCGTTTAGGGTCACGTGACTTCGAAAACTCCAGTTCAAACTGACCGGCCAAGTTTGGTCGGTCAGCCTTCGAAAACGGGCGATTATAACCTAAAAAATGTTTTAGATTGCACTACCTACTGTCGCGTTTCTGTGTACTGCAATCGTAGAGAGCTGAATGTTAAGGTCACATACTAATGTATTGTCATTTCAAATGTTGTTAAATACTCAGTTGATTATTTTGATATTTTTTCGAATTAGCTATGAGTTAGTTAGCTAATTCATTAGGCAGTAAGTAGTTTATTAAAATATTGTTGAATTCGCTTCCTATTTTCAACCACTCCAACTCTTTTAATTTATTTGAATAATATGTCTTCTTACATTCAATAATATTAAAAAAAAATCTATTAGATTAATGAGAACTGTTCACATATATGCAGAGGCTCCCTCTAGTCCCTCTAAACGTTTTTCCACTTAACGTTTTCTCCATGAGTTTCTTATTAAGCTACCTATTATAATTATATACCCAATTAAAACTAATTAACAGAAAAAAACGAATAATTTTCATAACTAATAATTTTTATAACAAATAATACCTATAACTAATTTACAACACTGGAAAAACTATTGAAACAAGAAAAAGGCAACTTATATATGTGAAGTTTTGAGTTACCTTTTTAATGACTGTTTGGTTTGCAAGGGCATTTTTCCAAGTGTATTGAAAAACATTAAGGTAATACTTGTACATAAAAATGCGTTTAAAAAATCTTGAAGAATTTCAGACCATTATCAATTGTACCTGTGCTATCCAAAGTATTCAAGGCCATAATGCTAGACCAGATATCAAATCATTTTGAAAGCTTTGGTATTTTTACTGAAAGACAATTTGGCTTCAAGCTACCTATGTAGAAATACTAGTAATGCAGTTACAAGTCTAGTAAATAGAGTTGTTGATTATTTGGATAAGGATATTTCTGTTAGCTTCAGGCCATATGACATGTCTAAAGCTTTCGATACTGTTAAGCATAACATAGGCTACTTGGTAACAGCCTTTGGTATTATGGCTGCAATTCTGAATCAATCAATCTGGTTATGTCATATTTAAAGGACCGCAACCAGTTTGTTTACAAAGATGGTCAGTTCTCTATAAGGGCAGAAAGGTTAGGTATAGGGTCTCTTAAGGCTCCATACTTGGAACAATACTCTTTAATAGCCTATATTTAATGACATAATTTTGTAATATAGAAGGTACCGTACTCATAAAGTAGGATTTCTTTTTGCTGATGATTTGAATCTCAAAGTTAACTTAGTTGTAAATCCAAAACAGGAGTACAAAATGTTCTAGTTGATCTCTACTCCTTAATGGTTTGTGTGCTAGTAATAATCTCTCATTGAACCTAGAAAAAATCTGATATGTTCACTTATAATAGAAATTTAATTAATGAAGTAGGGACTGAACCTTTAGAATTTTTAGGTACTTCTTGATTCAAAAATTAATTGGCAACCACATGCAGAGTTCATTAGTAGAAGACTAGCAAAGGGTATCTACTTGCTGAGGTTAAAGTCTATTGTAGTCATTAATGTATTATTGAATGTGTATTTCTGTCAAATACAAAGTTTTTTGTGCTATGGTAATAAATACACAAATTTGCATGCAAATGAGTGTTTTTTATCATGATGTCAAAGTAACAAATAAAAATGGAAAAATATATTGGATTGATCCAACTAATACCGTCAAAATTCTTGATTAATATTCCTCAATCTATTAAAAATCTCAAAGTACACGAATTCTTTGTAATATTGATATGGATGAGGACTCTTTTCTTACAAATCTGGGAATATGAATAGGCCTAGTCTATTCTTTGTATGTCTTAAGCTGCGTTTACACTAAAGTTATTAACAAAATGTTAATAACTTATTCCTTATAGATTCTATTAGATTGAACATAACTTATCATACACGTGATGATCATATGTGTTTGTTAATAATGATTAAGTTATTAACATTTTGTTAATAACTTTGGTGTAAACGCGGCTTTATTCAGTGTTAGTTATGTAAAATAGAATAGAATGACTCCCTTTATTTTTGACCTAGTACATAGTAGTAATCTGAATATTTTATTTATTTAAATAGTGTCTTTCATGGATGGGACACACAGTAAGCTCCGGTTGACGTGTGGGGTTTCTTGAACCTTTGGATCCTTGAATCCGTCCCAAAACTTCTGTTCAGCCAGGAACCACAGTTTCGAAACCGGCGGTTTAAGCAACTTTGGTGAAATTGGGCCATAGTGTACTCCACGTTATAATGGCAGTGGAGAAAGATAGCAGAACAGCGTTGCCGAACCTCTGTCTTGTCAATGCCTTCTATAGACGGTAGCTGATACATGATGTAATATTAACTGTGCATTCTCGTTTACAATAAACATTTTTATTATACTAAGCAAGAAATTATATTTTCCAATAATTTCATAATAAAGATGAAATATTTTGTTAATTGATTATCAATTCTCAACATTGCTCAAAGACGATCTGGCAACAGATCAAAGCGAGAAAGAGATAGCGCTATCCGCTTTGTTGAATGATGGACAAGGATAGCAATACCATTGCTGATCATACACTGCCATTATAATGTGGACCTCGTCACTATAGAAGCTTTTTTGTTCAGCACGCTATGATTAGTCTATAGCCCATATTACAATTATTTTTTCTCTTTATAATAACTTGTTTCTACTTTTAAAATTTGTAACTTAGTTTGCTTATTCACAAGTTTTTAAAGATAACTTGAGCTGCGTGTACACCGAAGCTATTAACAAAATGTTAATAACTTAATTTCCATAGATTCTATCAGATTGAACGAAACTTGACAAACACATATGATCATCATGTGTATGATAAGTTATGTTCAATCTAATAGAATCTATGAAGATTAAGTTATTAACATTTTGTTACCGTAATAACTTTGGTGTAAACGCAGCTCAAATCTATAAAAAGCACAAAACAACCCGACGCTGAGAGGCAGAAGGGTTTGATGATGATGAAGAAGAAGAACAAGAAGAAGAAGAAGAAGAAGAAGAGAAGAAGAAGAAGAAGAAGAAGAAGAAGAAGAAGAAGAGAAGAAGAAGAAGAAGAAGAGAAGAAGAAAAAAGAAGAAGAAGAAGTTTGCTTATATAAAATTACTTCTTTTGTATATTTAGTATAATATTTAGAAGTATATTTTTTTGTAATTTCGCATTTCTTTAATAATATGTAATGTTATAACTGCAATAATTATGTTCTTCAAGACCTGGCATGTAATAAATAAATCAATGATCTCTCTCTCTCATCTTCCACTTTTTTCTCTCTCTTCTTGTCTCTTCTATTATTTTACAGATTATAATTATTTTCCTCTCTCTTCTCACCTCTTCTATTATATTACAGTATTATTTCTCTCCACTTTCTTGTCGTTTTCATCTCCATCTCTTCTGTATATATTACAGAATTATGATAATTCTTTTCTCTCTTCTATATAGTACAGTAGGCTATAATAGTTATTTTTTTATCTCTTTTCTGTATAGGCTACTTGTAATATAAATATAAAGAAAATAAAAATCTCTTGAATCACTTGAAAATGGCATAAATGTCCGAAACATGTAGCGATAAAATATTTCAAAAAAAGGGTACTGAGATTTTTATTTTCTTTATAATATTTATATAATAGTTATTTTTGTTTCTCTTCTTATCTCTAAATTCTAATTTTATTGTAATTTTATTTCAATTTGAGTGCGTAAATTATTTTCCAGTTTCACAGTGCAGATTGAGAACATGTATTTCATTCTGATCTTATGAATATCATAATTATGATCTTATCAATATCATAATTCTGATCTTATCACTATCATAAATCAATAATTGAGTTATCATTCATCCTCACAACTTATTGACGAATCTAGATGCGTTTTCCAGATGATATCTTCTTCATGATTTCCATATCTTTCCAATATCTTCTAGTCTCTAATCGATGCTTTTTATATCTCCATTAGGATATCTCTATGCTTTCCATTCCTTCCCAGTAAATTCCAGTTTCTAATGGATGAATTTTTTAGCTGTGAGGTGACGATCCTCATAACTGCCAATCCTCAGCGATCACTCATAATTTAGGTAGGTTCCGAACCACACGAGGTGAGTGATAGTGACTAGGGGCAACGCTAACATGGGTGATTGACAACGTTAACATAGATTCATTGATAATCTTGACATAGAGTAATTGACAACGTTAACATAGAGTAATTTTGCACTTTAACATGGAATAATTGACAGCATTACCTTAAACACTTCTAACATTAACATAGAATATTTTACTGTACTCACTCACTCTTATTTTCTGTGTAAAGTGTTGACACCATAGAATATATCATCGAGTTTTCTGATAGAATGAAAAGGTAGTTGATATATTTTCCAGCATGTTTCAGTAATTTACAGGAGAAATGAAATGAAAATGAAATGAAAATACTCTTTATTAGGCGGAGTTAGGACTAGAAAGTCCTTTCAACCTTAAAAAGGAGAACCATACAGAGTGATTCATATGTATGGGAACCCTTCAATAAGTTGGAGACTGTTGTAAATATAAATCTGTAACTTTCAGGATAAGTTATTGGTCAAATACTCTACCTTTTGATGTACAACTAAATTTCAACCCTTCATAAGGGGGTGACTTGGGGGTTGTATTTCGAATATTTTGAATGTAAACACCGATCGTGTGGTACATCATTTTAAAGACTTTTTAGAACAAGAAATATGGCATTGATAGAAATTTTTTATGATACTTTTATCCAGAATGGTGGCTGATTGAAGTTTCAGTTTTCAAAGAAATAATTGATAAAGTTCAATCAGCCCCCATTTTTATAGAAGTATAATACAACATTTTCATTGATGTCATATTTCATGTTTTAGAAAGGCCTTCAAAATGATGTACCACACAATGGGTGTTAATATTCAAAATATTTGAGTTACAACCCCTCATTTCCTTAGAAACTAAAACTTTAATCAGCCTCCATTTTTTATAAAAGTATAATACAACATTTTTATTGATGTCATATTTCATGTTTTAGAAAGACCTTAAAAATGATGTACCACACAATGGGTGTTTACATTTAAAATAATCGAGTTACAACCCCTAATTCAACCTCTTAAGAGGGGTTGAAATCCAGTTATACGTCAAAAGGTGGAGTATTTGACCAATAACCTATCCTAAAAGTTACAGTATATTATCTACAACAGTCTTCAATTTAATGGAGAGTTCCCATACATATGACTCACCCTGTATAACCATAGAGAAACGATAGCATAAGTAGATATCCCATGGTATAGGGCGTTCATGTTGCAACTTCTACTGTTATCTCAAGCTGATAGTCCACGTAGTTCTTTCCTGTGAAGCTTTATGACGCTGTTAGTCTCTCATATTGTGCCGTTCATACACTCTTAACGTTCTTACCCTGTCAAAACAGTGAAAATCTACAATAATCGACAGTTATTGGCTTGAGATAACTGTAAAAGTTGCGAGATAAACGCCCTATACCATGGGGTATCACTTATGCTATTGTTTCTCTATGGTATAACTCACTCAACGTCAACATAGAATAGAAAGCATGACATTAACATAGAGCATAGCACAGAACTCACCCAATATTCACATAAGGTCGTTAACATGAGCTGGGCCCATGCACTTCATAATTTCTTCCAATTTTCTTGAGAATATCAACACAATTTGCATCAACTAACCTTCACTGAACTGATCAAAATCACCATCAGTTATTTAACACAAGGCAAGATATAGGAATAAAGAAATTTTTTTTCTTGTGGGTTTCACCAGCTTGAGGTGATAGTTTTTTTAGAATATATAATTCCGGTGAAAATATATAATTATGGGAATATATAATTCCCAATAATTGTGTTAGAAGTAGTAAAGGTTCTGTTTTTTCTTCCACTGCTATATCTGTATTCAATCATAGAGAAAATATAGCGAAGATATATATATATCACGATATAGGTCGTTTATGTTCCAATTTCCAGCCATTACTGTCGACTACTGTCTGTCTATTATCAATGTTTATTTCACCGTCCTTATAGATCCTATTAGATCAAACGGAGCTTGACAAACACATATGTTCATCATGTGTAATAGACAGACAGTAGTCTATTATCAATGTTTATTTCACCGTCGTTAAAGATCCTATTAGAATTCTTCAATGTTGTTTTCCATCACGAACTGCTTATTATTAAATCACTTTTTTCTTTTAGAAAAAACGACTAGCAGTCAGATATTTTACAATAAATGAATAAATAACTCACTGGACAACGAGATCTTTCGGCAGTTCCGCCATCTTCTTGAAGAATGAGTGATTGATTTATTCATTTATTGTAAAATATCTGACTGCTAGTCGTTTTTTCTAAAAGCAAAAAGTGATACTATTAGATCAAACGGAGCTTGACAAACACATATGCACATCATGTGTATGACCAGTTATGTTCAATCTAATAGAATCTACAAGGACGGAAAAATGTTAATAACTTAATCTTTATAGATTCTATAAAGCTGCGTACACATATACGCGCTTCCAACCTGCACCGAGCACGCTCCGCCCTCGTACCGCCCTCGTTCCTCCATCGAACCACAGTCGCTCCTCCCACGCACCCATCATGAACGTTACGGAAGATGTTAGATCTTCTCGCGTTCCCCGGTCGAACCACTGTTGCTCCCGGTCGATCATCAATCGCTCTGCTGGAGTGACGTTCGGTTGCGGAGCAGAGCGAAAGTCTGTACGCACCTTTAGATTGAACATAACTTATCATACACATGATGAACATATGTGTTTGTCAATCTCCGTTTGATCTAATAAGATCTATAAGGACGGTGAAATAAACATTGATAATAGACAGACAGTATAGTCGACAGTAATGGCTGGAAATTGGAACATAAACGACTATATCGTGATATTTATATATCTTCGCTATATTTTCTCTATGATTGAATATTTTGGTGTAAACGCGGCTTTAGAATCAGAACAGAACAAACAATTTTGAGTCTAGATAGATTGATAATAAAACTTTTGTAAAAACATGAGACAAATTCAAATTATCAAAATAAAGGATAAAACACTTGAATTTGAGCTCGAAAAAACATTTTTATCATCGCTACATAACAGCTTTTATTGTTGTTTCTGCAACTTGATTTACCCTATTTTCCACTAAGTTAGTTGTTCTATTCAGTTGTGCTTATCAGGAGGTACCGGTAATCATCCTTAGGAAGCAGGTATGATAAGTAATAGATGATTACACATGAGACTCATCTAGAGGTATGACATCTCATATTCCCTTAGATAATTCGGCTCTATCACCATTTGAATTTGAACCTCACTTGACAAATTTGTTGAATTTTTCTCGGATTTTCCTGATATTCGCTATTATGACATTTGATATCATACACATGATGAACCATATGTGTTTGCCAAGTTCCGTTCAATCTAATAGAATCTATAAGAATTTAATTAACAATTTTTCAACATTCATTTTCTTTCAATGCACCTAGAATGTTTAATTAATTTCAAGAAAATTTAATACCTCAGTCCCATTCAATATATTTCTTTAAAGTTAGAAGTTCTATCTGTTCACATTGAATGACTGTGAATCTTTTTTGAGGATTGTACATTATTAGTATAAATATTAGGCAGTATAATCTTATTCTTAAGTCAGTGTTTTTTTTTGCTGTCTTCTGTTTTCGTAATTAATTCGCTGTCCACTGAGAACATTTTTGAATAATTTTATTTATTTTACAACAAACTTGCTTGTAACCTTTACAAACAAACTTAGGCTACCTACAATATATTTAAGAATTACTGGAGAAGTTTTAAGATTTGATGTCAGGCCCTATTCATAACCCTAATATAACAGTAATTGCAATTTTTAGT